>NW_008591537.1:44566-71115 GCF_000691845.1 Merops nubicus | reverse complement strand
CCGGCAGAGACCCCCGAGCGGCTGCTGCAGCCCATGCACCCGGCGTGCGGGGGACACGGCTGCGCCTGGGGGACCTGCCCCAGGAATGCAGCAGGGAACGCTGTGCAGAGGTGTCCAAACCCTGCGCTGCTGCCTGCCTGGGTAAAGGGATTGCTTGTTACTTCTCTGGCATCTGCCTTTGTGTTGGCCCCAAAGAAATCCAGAGCCGCTGCTTGGAGCATCTGGTGTGCTTATTCCTGAGCTTCCAGACAAAATGAGCTGCTGGGCTTCAGGGGCATCCTCGCTGGCTACAAAACTCCTAGATAAGCCTGGCCAACTCCCTAGGTTTTATATCAGTGAAATTTCACATTTCAGTTTTATGTGTATATCTGAAATGGGGTTGAGAGCCACAGACCTGAATGTCATTTTGTGGAGGAAATTGCACAGCTCTGAATTTGAGTAGCATTGCATGGACGCTTCCCAGAGCAAACTGGTGCCCTTGGCTGGCAGGAGCTCAGCAGCCCAGGGCTGTGCCACTGCAGCTCCCGCTGTTCCTCTCCAAACACCAACAGCAAAGTGCAGAAAAGAGACCAGAGGAAGAGGCAAGGGCATCTCCTCAGCTGCATTTCCCACCCCTCGATTGGGAATATCTCAATTGTTACAGTTCCTTGGCATAGTTACTGTCATAGCCAGTGGCATTGTTGGCAGATTGGTCTGTCCTCAAGTTACCCAGTGGTGTTCCAAGACCAGAAGATAGTTGAGGGAATTCAGAGGAGGAGAGCATGTACTGTCGAAGAGATTCTGATCTTTTTAAAGGTTTTATTGCTTTAAAAGCCATTAGAAAACAATCCTCCGAACACTGTATCATGATTATTTGGTTTAATGGTTGAAAAGAATGAGTTGGGGAGCAAAACTTGTACGTTTGGAAAATGGACAGAAGATATTGAGTGCCTTGTTCCTCACTGATCATATTACAGTCTATATTATCTTATTTTTAGTAGAAATACTAGGTCTCTCTGAGGTGAGATTTCACGGTTACTGTAGTGCAAGTGACACTGAGAGGGGGAAAAGGTCTCTGTTTTCTTGTACATCTTTTAATTTAGAGAGGTCTAAGAATATGTTTTTTCCAAAAGGTTGATGCTTGGGTTGTTTCACTACTGCTCCTCCTCCATTTTCTCTACATGTCTGTCCTTTGTACATCTTAACAGCAAAATACTGTGCTTGTTTCTTCGTGCTCTGCTCATCACTCATGCTGTACTCTGCATAATTAAAATGACCTATGTGGTTACTTTGGTATTACTTGCACATTGGGAATCTCCTGTGTGTCTAGTTATCTGTAGCCAAATGTGCTTGCTCAGTGGCCCTGAAGTAAAATCTTGTCAGCATTAAAATCAAACCAGGTCCTCACGGTGTTCATTGCCCAGCATTTCATTGCACCAGGAGAAAGCTATACTGACAACTGTTGACCCCATTCAGCATTCTGCTTTTCCACAGATTGGTGGCCACTTACGGGCTGTGGAGATCTCTTGAAACAAGGAGTCCCCAGCCCTTTGGGATCTGGCACAGAAGTTAAACCTTCGATTATTAGTACTGGCAGCTCTGAGTGGCCTCAGACATGTCAGTAAGAGCTGATACTAGAACAGTGTGTACCAAATGTCCCAGAAAACTTGAGTTTCAGGTATTTTCCTGTGTCTAGATATTTTGTTTGTTTCTTGACCACCCCAGTGGGCTCTAACTCCCATCACGAGTTTTGTGGGAGCTGAATGAAGTCCTCATGTCTGGAGCCAAATTAATCTCAGAATATGTCACTAACTCTGAAGTCCAGTTTGTGATGCCTGCTGGATTGTGCTCAAAAACATTTGTAATGTGTTTAACAGTTCTTTGCGAAACTCGATTGTATCCACATAAATAACAGTGCTGCCCTATACAGTAATAAATTTGGTTAAAATAAGTGGAGTAAATATGGACTTTACCATTAATTGCTTTTCTCCTATATACTTTAAAGGTACACTTTAAAAACAAACATGCTTTGCTGATTGATGGCTGTCCTTTGCTATGCCATTTTGAGAGTGACTGCCCTGGTTTGACAAGCAAGCAGCTTAGATTTTGCTCTGGAGTAAAATCAACTTTTATAGGTGATACTGTTTTAGAGTTTTGCCTTTTATTTGAATTAAGCTAGGCTGCCTTTCCTGGAACAGCTGTTTGATGCACAGTGAAATCACCAAGCCGTTGTAAAGAGGATGAGTCTTGTCAGGAATCCATCTACCAGTGTCAGCTAGAGCAGAGTTAACAGCACTCCAGTTAATACAACTCCTTAATCAGTTCATCCAAGATACAATGTTGCTGGACACTGGCTTAGTTTTCTGTGTCCCAGTTTACCATATTAATGCATTTTCATGTCTAAAAATATCTGAGTTGTTTCCATGATACTCCACGTTTCAGTTTGCACAGAAAACAAGTCCCTGTTTTGCAAAGGGCTGTCTGCATTATATCTGCTAGTACAGAGATTCTCTGGTATTTTCACTGGATATTCATGACTGAGGAGAGGGTTTGGTGTGAGAGTTTCTCATCTCATGTGGTGAGCCACAGTATGGGGAAAAACAAATTATGAGGGAAGTTGTCTGTGACATCCAGCTTGACTCCAGCTTACAGGGTTCATTCCTCACTCCTTCCAGGCTGGGACAGACTTGCCCCTGTTCTGCATGCTCCTCTTTGTGCTCCCTTATTGTCATTCTGTGTGAGTGCATGACTGGAGCAGGCAAGTCAGAAAACACTCAAAAGGAAAATACATTGTTGATGACCAAAATAAAGTTTTAAGGGCTTGGAGAATTTCCCAAGGGCTTTTGCACCAATGCAGTTTGAGCTCTTGCAGGAGAGTTTGTGTATTTTTCCTCTGCCTTTGGCAGCATGAACATTAAGGAGGTGAACTGATTGGCTTGCACAAGGAGAGCGATTGCAGCCTCCAAGATTAAATGCTTCTCTTGGGTGTCATGTAACAGGTCAATAGTAAACAGGCTGTTGTTCCCCTGATGAGCTAATTTTGAAATTGGGCTCCCCTGCAGTCCTGTTCCCAATGAGCCCCATCTAGGGACTCGGGGAAATAGGAGGTAGAGAGGGTCTGGCAAGGTCTCCTCTCAGACAGTGGAAGGTTCCTAGCCCCATTGTGTAGGCAAAGTGATTGTGAAGAGGTAAAGAGGCAACTTTGATAGTTGGCAAGGAAAATCTGTGAGTTTTGCAGGTTTTTTTTTAATTAGCTTTTTTTTTTTTTTAATTTAATATTGTATCCTGATTACCCAGGGAAGCAGCAAGGCTGGGAGAGTGCATGTTGCTCCATGGGCTGCTCTGTCATGGTCCCCCATGTGCTGAATCTCAACCTTGAGTCTGCTGTGCTTGGTACGTGGTCTTCTGGGACCATGTGCTGTGTGAAACTCTCACTGCATTGTCATAGATCTACAACAACTCAAGCTGAGTTTTGTGGAATTAATTTGGATTTGCTACAGGATAGTTGGCAGAATAATTTGGTCTAAAATAGCATCATTATTACCACCTATGGCACAGCTTATTGGATGCAGTGCTTAATCTAAAGAGTTTAATATGGAGCTGAGTAGGAAATAATTTCCCTGTCCCAAAACCTCACTGATTTCCACCTCTCTCACAATATCTTTCATTGATTAGACTTCTTAGGAGGCTTTTCGGGGAGCAGTGGGGAGCACTAGAGGGTAGTGGAAGAAGGATGAGACATCACCAGAGGAAAATGCAAATGTGAGGCTTCAGCACCCTGGTCCAAGTCTGTGCCTTGCCCCACTCCCACATTTCAGCCTATTTGTTATTGCAGGGTTGGTTGCTCAGAGTTCACCATCCCACTTGGAGTTACTGACTCATCCAGGATGAAATAAATACCTCCTAATGGGGATTTATAAAAACTGCAGTAAGTCCTGAAAAAATTTAGCAAGCTGACACGTCTAGTATAGGTAAAAAGCCTCATCAGAAGCTTTCTGCAATCTGTAGTTTATTATCCCTACATAAAACGTGTATTAGCTTCTTGTTTACTTCTGCTGTTTTGGGATTTATAATGAAATGTAATGCCAACACCTTGCCCCTTTATAAGTAGAGGTTGATTGTCAGCAATAACAGGTTGATCCAGGATTTCATGTACTTTTAGTGCTGCTTACAGCTGTAATTTATAACCAATGCTTTTCTGTTGGTTAATACAGGGATGGAGATATAAAGTACCAACTTAAATATTTATGTAGGTAGCATATCTTTGTGAATATTTCTTTGTGTTAAGGGAACACTGTTTAAAGAGCAATACACTGTAATTCGGTGGGAATGACTATGTGAAAGCTGTCAATGTTTTGAACAAAATCTGTGGATGCCATAAAGTGATAGAATTACTCATTCACCAAATCTGTGCTTTGGGAGGGAGCAAAATGTGTTAGCAATGATACTTCAGCAGTGACAAAGAATTTGTCTAGAAAATTGGCACATCAATTGTGAATATCTGGTTATTGAGATGAGGCATTTAGGGGTTCAGTGTTTCTTCAGTGCATACATTTAATTCCAGGTTAAAGGGACAGAACAAGCTGAATAAAAAACAAACAGCACTATACTTATCTTGCTATCATATATAATGTGGAGATCTGATGATGCTCAACTTCCCTCTTTGCTAAATCTGACAATTACAAATGTCTTTGCAGAAGATCCCATTTCCTTCCCACTGACTGACAGCTGCCCAGTGGATTTGCATGCATAAATCTATTTTGCCTGAAAACACCTCAGATGAAAAAGAAAGTGTTTCTGCAAAGATTTGGGATCTGCAGTATAGCAAGAGTTGCAAGAACTGGTTTGTGTCTCTGCTCTATTTTGCTGCACATACCATAAAAGTAGCTAACTAAAAGAGAGGAATACAGTTTAATAAGGTCTTACAAAAAAGATAAGAAAATGAATCCAGAAAATTACCTGCCTGCTATAGGTTTTATTGACACTTAATTTTTTTGAAGACATTGAATTATTACATACTGATTGTCTAATATTAAAATTGAAGACTAAATTAAAATTTAATGAAAATGTCTTAAATAGCAAGCTGAAGAGCCAACACTATTTTTTATTTTTTTTTGTGTCTGATGCATTTACAGCTGAAATCTCTGCAAGTCTTTCCCTTGTCTTTAATAGATATCAGAGCAGGCTTTTAAAAGGAGCAGGTCTACTTACTAAAGGTCAGACACATATGTAATGAAAATTCCATTCATCAAGATGCATTTATATTATGAAAACAGCTTACTGCTTCCAAATGGATTTTTCTCCCTCTCTTGTCCCTCCTGGAAAGAAAAAACAAACACCTCAGAAAAGAATGATGGTAACATTTCTCATGGCACTCAAAGGTCAATTCATAATATAGCCCTGAGGGCTTTCTCAGCTGGATGAGGAAGCTGTGATCTTGCAAAGTGCTAATATACAGAGAGGTACATAGACATTAATATCTGTTTGAAATAATCCATCAGAGCTGGTATTTATGGTTTTAATAGTAAAATGAACCTAGTGCTGAAGAACCTTTTAGAGAAAAGCTTACTGGTGGATTGTCTGCTTTGAGGGGTTGAGGAGGTCTGGCCCAGTCTCTCCTGCTGTCTATAGGATCACGTAATTACGGTAGTTTTTCCTCAAAAATAGGTTTGCTTGGTTTTTAGAAATGCTTCTAAATGATGTTATCGTGTTTTGATTTAAATAAGCAAATTAAATTAAAACAAAAAAAAAAAAATCAAAACTTACATGCAACTTGCCAGAGCCTGTCAGAGTTTGAGGAGCATCTGGATGATGCCCTTAGTCATATGGTTTAGTTTTAGGTAGAGGAGCAGGGAGCGGGATGCCATGGTCCTTATTTGATCCCTTTCAAGTTGAGATATTCTATGATTCAACTCCCAGAATACTTCAACAAAAACCTGACATCCCTCAAAGCACTTGCAGCTTGGATGTTTTTTCCCCCTGCCCTGCCCCACTCCTTGTGTTCTCTCTGCCTGCTCTCTCTGCAGCTGATGGAAATGACACGGACTGTGAGAGACAGAGGAAGGTATGTAGCATTTAAGGTAGAATTGATGAGTGAAACTCAAAGTACAGCTGCAAAATGCAGTAATGGTATTTCTAGATTTATTTCCGATCACCAAAATAATTGTGTAGCTGCTGTAGATGAAACAGGGGTTTCAGTGGTGTTTTCTGTGTCGCTGGGGAAAGAGGTACCCAATTTACACTTAGCTCACACTAAGCCATCATTAAGAAAGGAGAATTATTTCCAAGCTGTGCTGCTCTCCCCACACTCCCTGTCCCCTCTGCTGCTGCCAGTGGTGCCCAACCCTGCTTTGGCCTCTGCTAACAAAACGACTCATTTGTTCTAATGGATCCAGACTTTGTACGTGCTACCAATATTGCCCAGAGATGTGATGCTGTGGGCATGAAAACCAAAGCCTGTTCCAAGAGGATCCTGCCTCTGCCTGGTGTGAGCTAGGTGAAGTCTGTACTATTTTGACAAACACTTATTTTGTGTCTAATTTTGGAACATGCCTCAATGCACAAGCAGCTTCCCCTTTTCCCTTTGGGGACACATCCTGCACAGCAGCAGTGAGAGCTGGTGACAAACTGAACAATGGTTGAAAGCAAATTCCCAGCTTGTGTCCCAGAGATGTCCCCTCCCTCCTGCTGGTGGTTTAGCTGCCAGCATCAGCATTTCAGAAGCAGCCTCCTGCACAAGCGCCCACCCGTGCAAGGCAGGGATGCATGGCTTTGATGGGCAAAAGGAGCATGTGTCTGCTTCCTCACACACACCTGCAGCTCCTGTGCGTGCCTGCACGGGAGAACCTCCTTCTTCTGTAACAAGCTCAGTGGTGCTGGAGGACACAGCTGAGCCTGCCGATGCTGTGGGCTGGGGTAGTAGGAACTTTGGCCACTTGAAAGCTCTCGGAGATAATATTCCTTCCAAAGGTGTTGGTGCTGGTGAACACTGAAGCTATTTGTTTTAATGCTGTGTACCTTGAAAGGCACTTCTCCTTCTTCTAAAGAAATATTTGTTATGCATGTTATAGTCTCAGGCATGGCCATCTGCTAATACAGTCAAGTAGACACAATAAAGGAGGTTTGTGTCTTTTTAGGTTCTGTTACTTCAGGTTCTATTTTTGATACAGTAGGAGCTGGCACAGCTGAGCTGAAAGACTCTCAGGAACATGCCATGCATTTTATAGCGGATGTGACTCAAGAAAATTTGTTGAAGGACTAGAATTAAAGGCAACATGTAACAGAGAATTTGAGATTGCTATTGCCCTGACTTTAGCCAGGGGTAGTTTAAATGCTCTTTTTTACATAAGAGACTCGAGATGCTTTTCTTCTTACATGATGTAGTCTGTGCAGTGCAAGTCTGCGTGTGTGAACTGTGCTGACGTGGATGGCCAATACTCACATGTCTTGTACTAATATAGGCATGAAAAACTTTAACTGAAGTCTGGAGGAGGCTCTGTCATGTTCAGTTTGTCTCTTGACACATGGTAGACTCATATCGGCATTAAGTAAATAAAATGCACCAGTAATTTTGTGTATAGATGAAACTTCACCGGAGCAGGGATGTACTGACACCTTTCCTGTAGGTGTCACTTGTCCAATCTGGGAGCTCAAGTCTGGAGAGGACTCCTGGGTCAGTGAGCTGGGTGTGCTGTTCATGCACGCCACCATGCCGTTTAGTCTGCTTTTGACTGAGTATAAGCTGCCCTCAAATCTGAGGTGTTTCTCCCTTTCCAGAGGATTCACAGGGGAACATACTCCAGTTCAGCCCAGCATGGGACAGGCCCATGGGAACACAGCCCCTTCCTGAGCCCAGTAGCATGTTGTGGTCCTTTGGGCTGGGCCATCCATGTGCCTCCTCAGCAGCTGGGATGGACACAAGGAGAGACTGAGTGGCTGTCAGTGGGTTATCTCCCATCTGTCTTTGCTGCCTAATGTCCTTGGGGCTTTTTTTTTGGGGTGTGTGTGTTTGTTTTTTAATTTTTAAAAAGTTTATTTTAATTTTAACCTGTATGCTAGAAGGCTTCTTGTTACTTGTTTTAAAGGCTCTTGCAAGACCTGATTCAGCTTGACTGTTTGCAGTTCTCTTCTGCAAAAAGAGAAAGAACTGTGGTAGGATCATGCCCTCCCACGCTGGGTGGAAATGGAGGAGCTGCAGGACAGTGACTCCTGGCTGATAGCACTCGGGCACTAGGAGTTTCAGCAAGTTAATTATGTACGACCAGCTCTCCCTGACATGTTTCTAATTAGCTGTGGTTTATGCCAAGCCTTAATCCTTCTCTGCTACTGTTTTGAGACTTCACTGATAACCAAAACAGATGAGCTGATATATCTTGTGATATCTGCATTGCTGCATGTTTTCTTTTCTTTTCCCTGATCCCCTGAACAATGCAGAAGGAAGCAGGGCTTTGAAACAAGGGATGGCAAAGAAAGATGAGTGTGGAAAATTGCCCTTTCTTTTCTGATGCTCTTTCAGAGTTTCTGCATGCCTGGGCCAGGTCCTCATTTACCACACTTTCTTGTTTTCTTTGTTTTCTAGCAAGCAATTGGCTTGGGCATTTTTCTGAATTCTACACGCTTCTATGTGGTAGATTCATGTGATCCTCTGTAGTATTAGTTTGCTGTTCTATCCTGTGTTTTTCACCCTTATGTAGCCTTTTTCTTTCAATCATGTGCTCATCAAAGTGCTCTGCAGTATTCAACTTCTTATTCCACAATATTGCATGATTAGATAGGAAGTGTTTAATTAGACTTTGGCTGGTTTGTTATGTGTGTTGGCATCTGTAATAACGTGTCTGGCCATGATTAGTTAAAAAGAATATACTCCTGTAATTGTACATTCTTGTTTAAGTATCCATGACCATGAGCAACAGTAATAAGTAGTTAAATAAGAGTGTTATTACCTCTGTGGGTGGGAGGATCTTCTTGGAATTATACAGAACAATTTGGCATTGCTAACATTAATAGCATAGCAGGTGATTTTGCAATGAAAATTCTGTGTAATAATTGATCTATTTGTTCTTTCTAGCTAATGCATGTTACAGCAAGTGCAATAAATACTTGCAATTTATAACATATATATGGGGAAAAAAATCTCTGGTAATAGAAGCTGTTCGGTTATCGTATGCTTCAGATATTTTTAATATCCCCACGCAAGCTAAGTACGTGTGCTGAAGTCACAGCATAAATGAATGATCGTGGTGAATGCAAAAATAGCAGGAGTGTACTCAGGTGATGCAGTGGCCCCCTCTAATATCAGGCCATAATTCCTTCAGATATCACCATGTATAGAAACAGCAGCTGGAAAAGCAAATGTATGATTCTGGCACTGGAAGAATGATACTGTAACGACAGTCTGTGGAGGCATCCTGAAATGGTTAGACTTTCTTTTTGTTTCTCCTCTGTCCTCTCCCATTTCCTTTGAAGTCATCCCAAAGCATCCTCAGATGCAAACAGTTATTGCTTTTTAAGCAGCATCTAAATTTTGGAAAGCTCATAAAAATGCATGAGCCTTGGTAGGAGTATCGCTAACTGAAGGGATAATTATTCCAGCTTTTGTTTGTTCTGGTGAGAGACATGTGAGGGTGTGAGTGAGAATGGGCACTGATGGACAAGCACCTTGAAAGAAATTTTGTTCGTATCTAAACGTGGCCTGTATCCAAACCTGTCTGACCTTGTGATTTCTGTTTCCCTGATACCTGAGAAAACTCCATCTGAGAATATTGCAGATGTAAGGAGAGGAGCTTTAGAGGACAGATAAGAACAGGGTGTGTATAAAAACTCTGTTCTGAGATTTTGTGTGGAATAAGAAAAGCATCTGTTCCAGAAGGTTCAATTGCTTTATTATTAAGAGCATGTGATTGGAGTCTTAGGAGCAGAGCTAACTGAGAAAACACTATTTTATCAAACCCAAAGTTTTCCTCGTGCATTTAACTATTTTCACATTTTACTGAGAGGAGAAACTTATCCAAACAGAACATATTTGCTTTGAAATAGCATTAAATTCTGGATTGAAGAGTTCAACCTGCTTTATGTCCTGAAGGTATGAGATAGCTCTGAATTCTGTTAAAAGCCATCTCTGAGGAGGAAACAGGCCCTAAATTAGTTGCCACAGATAAGAAGAAAGGATTTGTTGTGAAACTGCATCATCCAGTTGAAGGGCCTATCAAGAGGAGATGAGTTTGCTGAGAGGGAGCTGAAGGGATCACCAGGTTGTGGGAGATGTGAAGGCAAAAAAGAGCATGAAGAAAACTAAATCAGAGGGAAGTATGTGCTGTGGTGGGAAAAGTAGAAGAGAAAAATATTGTGCTCTGGTTTCTTTTGTAGTGATGCTCTTCATGGTAACTTTTTTTTGCCTTGGGATGCATACAAGGACAAGGGAAGGTGTGACATCCATTTTCACAGCTCCCGTTCTGTTCTGTCATCCCTCTGCAGATTTTGGTGCAGTTGCATCACTCTTACATGTGGCAGTTATATTTCTGTGTATGTTGTACGTGTTTCTGTAAAAATACGTATAAAGTACGTGCAGGTAACTGTGCCCAATTGGAAAAAAAAATCACCTTTGTATCTTTACAGTGAATTTAAATTGAAAACTGTGCTGGCGTGTTTCAGCTACAAAATGAAAATGTTGCCCAGGTTGTGTGAGTGGGTTTTGGTTGTTCTTGTTGTTGGTTTGGTTCCTTTTTGTAAGCAGCAGCTCCAGTGCTGCTGAGTGCTGGGCTGGGCTCCCATGTCCCCAACCTGCTCTACCACCTTTGCATGGATCCTCTGGATCTTCTACAGGAAGCAAAGGCACTTTGTGGCACACTGAGCTCTTCAAGCTGAGGTCTCTGCCTTATCTGCTTGAAAGCTTCTCTTCAGCTGTCTGAAGATCACTCTCAGCCTTGAAATCCACCTGGGCATTTTCCTCCTACTCAGAGCTGTGCATCCTGACATCCTTTGTTTTTGTCTCAGTGTTTCAGATCTTCCTGGGGGAAGTTCTTAGCCTTTTTCTGTACAGTTTTTTTTTGTTTTGTTTTTGTTTTTTAGTGTGTGTGTGTTGCACTTAATAATACTGGAAGAGGTTGTGGGGTGGGGGTGGGAAGGAAGCTTCAATTCTGCTAGAGTTTTTCCAAATCGGTTCATCATCTTTAATCTCCCAGTGTTATTTCCCTCCCTTAAAGCTTCTTGGTTCATTATTGCCATGAAAAAAAAAAAAGAGAAACTCTTTGTTCAGTAACAAGGGAATTTGTGTCTGTCAAGGCAGCAGCTTTTTGCTCCAAATTCCATATCTAATTTTGCAGAAAAATATTGTCAGCAAATTGCTCGAGGTATTGCAGTGAAACCCAGGGCTTATGTTACCAGCAAACATTCATGCTATTATGTAAATCTTTGCAGAGCTGTATTATCAGAAGAATAAATATATAGACTGACCAGAAAATGTACCTGAAATCAGGATGCAGTGGGCACAAAGAAAAGCTGGCTAGTGACATCGTAAAACAATTAGCTGTCTGCTCAAATGACAGTTCCATTTCATTATACACAAAGACTTTAGCTTTATTCATTAATTATTGAAAAATAACTTTGAACAGAATAATGCTTTCCCCACGTGTGTAATCTGCGCTTGCAAAGCAAAAATTCCCAGTGGTTCAAAATGGAAATGTATTTATTGGCATGCTTAGTAGCTCTCTTCTGCCAATGTGTGGAGCACTCGGTGTTTGATTTCCTACATCTGGGCTTCCCAGCTCAGTTTGCTTGGGAACCACCAGCAGCGTGTATGCAGCAGCACCTCACTTGGTGCCTGTGGTTCTCAAGATGCCATTCAAAGGGGCTGGTGCAGTAGTCCCCATGGTGTCATGCACAGTGAACCCTGTGCCACCTTACTCTAGCCTTCATTTAGCCACAGGTGAGGCCCAGGTGCTCAAAATTGTCTAGTTTCTAGATGGAGTAATATAATTGTAAAAGATTATTTCTGGGCAACCAAAAATAAATACCACTGTTCTGAAGCTCACATATTCTTCAGCTTCTGGAAAATAATTCTGTGACCATATTTCTGTTCCAAACGTTTCTACATTTATCATAATTGGCATTATATTTAGAAACTAGGTTGTCACGTTCTAGCATTTTGATCTGCTTGTCTTCAAGGCCTTTGGAATATTGCATAGATCCTTGGAAAGACCTGCATCTAGAAAAATGAATCAAAATCCCCAAATCACTTCTGGACCACCAAAGCTCAAAAAAAAAAAAAAAAAAAGTTTCTGAGCTGCACTTGCATTCTCCTCCAATTATTTCTTACTGGATGGGGCCCAAAGAGCCTAGTGTCCCGAGGACTTCACAAATCCAGTAAAGTACTCACTCAGCACAGCCCACGTGCTACCAACTGCCACCCCCAGACATATGGCTATGTTTTTTGCCTATCACTATATAAGGTTAGAGTAGGGCAGAAATGCTTCCCCCTTCTGCTCAGCGGAATAAGTGTGATAGTTTTCCTAAATTAAAACAAAAACAACTTACCCTCAAGAGCGTGACTAACGCGGTGGAACCCAGGTGACTTACACGCTGTGCCGGTGGAGCAGTGGCCCGTGGTGCGGTGGCTGGCTCTGCCCTGCCTCTCTGTCTCTGTGGTTCAGGAGTGCCTGGAAGCCCTGGCCAAAGATGTCTTGGTGTACACAATGAGACGTGACCCTGTAAGATGGAGAATGGTCATCACAACTCTTTGAAATGCAGTGTTGAATTTTCAGCACGTGTTGCTGTTGCCTGGAATGAAAGTCTCTTCTCTTCTCCAGTAGTGAAATTCTTCCAATGGCTGCCAGTGCTTCGTCTGCCACACTGGGTGGCAGAACCAGCAAGATGGCAAGGATGTTGTTTACAGTAATGTTTTTGCATTGTTTTTCTCCTTATAGACATTTCTTTGCTTTAGTCTTATCTTGAGAAGACTCATATGCTTCAGAAATAGTCTATATAGAGATTGTCACTACTGCCATTTAAATCCTTTTGCTGCTGGGAATTAAAAGGACAATTGCAATAACACTGCTGTGTCATGGGCAGAAAAATATTATCTCAGGACTCAGCAACCGCTGGCATGGGGAACACTGGAACAGGAGGGCAGATGGGAAAGGCATGGTCTCTGCTGGCTTCTGAACTCAGCTGGAGCAGGGAGTAGTTGCCTTGTGCTGGGACGAAATAACATCGCCTGGCTGGACTGGGGCTTTGCATGCACAGATGCTGCATCTCCAGGCCCTGCTGAGTTTCTCCCATGCACTTACTGCCTTGATTTGGGGAAGAATAAACACAGTGTGCTGTACTGCCTTTGCAAAGCTCCTCACTTCTATGTTGTTAATCAAACACTATTGATGATCTGATGTGTGCAAGCAATGTGTTTGCAAAGGATTGCTGGAACATTGGAGACAGAAATAAACAGAAATTGTAGGAAGAGCTTGAGCCTACCATCAGAGCAAACGCTGCTGCTGCTGCCAGCCTGGAGCGTGAGTGGCACCATTCTCTGCAGGTTTCATGACCTGGCTCTACTCCTTCGGCAATATTTAAAATATTTGGCTTTTACAGCTTCTGGGCAGGCTTCTTATTGGAAGCTTTGGGGAAGGTTGGAGATGGACAGTGTTATTAAAAGGATTTAGGACTGAGCTTGAAGATTTGCATTCTCATTTTTCCAGGGTCTTCCTGTGCAAACTACAGAGGGCCACTTGATGCCTATGCCTTGATTCATCTTTGCAGAAAACAGATAATGGTCTTTTCTCTTGTTTATATGGATCATGAATGATAAGGACATGGACTTCTGTGTTTAAATACTTGGTATTGCAGATTTTCCAGCCATGACTGGGACTTCTGGTTGCTACTGTCCTACAAATAAGCAACAGGATGACAATTTCTCTTGCATGGCTACAATGAGATCTTGAATGCAGTTTTCATAAGAAAACACTTTGGGCTTCAGTTTTAATGCTAGTTGTTAAACATCATAATGTTTCCTAGTCAGGGTTGTCCTACTTGAATCTTGAAAATATTCTATTCATTGGGGGCTGAGTGAGAGGGGGAGGAAGAGGAATTTAAAACTTTATACTTAATTGGTCTTGTAGAAGTCTCAAAGGTTTTACTCAAAACTCATCATTGGTTTTAATAGATCTGCTTAACAAGTGTTGGTCTGAAATGCCTCAGGGTAATTAGTGCTAATTCTTACATGGCCTTGACAGTTCCGCAAGAATTCCTTCTAAAAGAAATATTCAAGGGATAAGTTATTATTTCACCATATATAATGATGTGTTCCAGGAATTAGGGTGTTAGAAACTAGATAAGTTGAGAGCAATTTCTTACAAGATTAAAGCACTTGCAAATAGAAGTTCCCAAATGTCTTTCTAACTAATCTTACAAAACTACAGTACAACCAGAATCTACTCCCGTATTCAGCCCATAGAGCAAAGCAAAGGTGGTTGGAAGTAAATATCTGGTTCCCTTCCCTACCATTGATAAATATGGACCAAGGGAAAAGCATTGAAGCATACACTTAGAGGAAGGCTTAAGTGTTTTCATCAGGGCCTAAAGTAGTGAATTAGAGCAACTCTTTCCCTTGTTCAAACCACACTGATGTCAGTGGAAAGAGTCTCATTAACCTCTGAGGATTTTGCATTAGATCTGTGGGTAAAATTCTGGTTCTTTTGATGTTCATAGAGAAGCTTCCATTAACCTGTGCCTGGGACTTCATTTATTTTGGAAAAGGAATGTTCCTGGCATAAAGCATATGATCATATCTTGGTAAATATAAAGAAAATTGATGCTATTCATTTAGGAATATCCAGCTCTACCAATTAGTAGGAAGTTTGAATACAGAAAAAAAGCTAATCTAATTATGTGAAAACCCTTGCTTGTGATAAAATAGAAATGGTTTCTGAATGTCTTACTACAAATGAAAGAGATCAGTATTCAGAAATATGTTTGAATTTATTTTAACATGTATTGAAGGTACTTCTTGCTTTCAAACTGCTTGGTAACCTTTATAGTCTACTTTTACCAGCCGTGAAGCTTCATTTGCCTTACAGTCTTTAGTTGTTTCTCTATTCCTAGTAATGTTTTAGAGGCAACCTGTTCATATTTTGTAAGGTGTTATAATGAAACCTGGAAGTTCTGTTCATTCCGTGTTTCTGAGTCATTTTATGTGAAAACTTGTGAAAAAGAAAAGGAATCTGAGACTTTGAGGGCAGATAAAATTGGTCTCCGAAAGTTCAGGAAGAGCAACTGCAGCAATCTGGAAGAACATGGCTGGGGCTAGAATTCACAAATACACACTGAAAGAATTGAGTGCATTTAGCCTAAAGAAGCCACAGAGAAGTGATGAAAAAACACCCTGAGTTATCATTTTCCTTCTGAGGTGAAAAATAATATTAAGTACCAGTATAACAATAAAAAAAGTATCAAGGGCTGTAAAATATTACACAGTGAGTAGAAAAACTTTCTAAAATGAGTCTAGAGAGTGGCTAAATTATGGGTATGTATGCTGAATTATACTATAAGGAAACTGAAGTATAAATATTCCAAATTTCTTTTAAACTATGTTCAATTCATTTTCTTAATGGAGAAAATTCTGTTTTATCTAAGAAGTTGGATTAAAATACACCAAACCAATAAAAATAGCCAACTCTCAGAGATGAGCAGTTTCCTCTGTGAAAAGTATACGCAGAAGATGAGATTTTTCAAAAGCCTGTAAAGCTTTGGTAACCCTAAATAGAAAAATAAATTAAACTTAATATTCAAAAGGGCTTTTAAGCAATATTTCCAAAGGAAGCCAGAGGGAAGTCTGCAGACATCTCGAGGAGATTTGCAGCACTGCCTCCTCACTTAGGGAATGTTTATGGAAGAAGGTGTTGCTGATGTTGGGAGCAGGTCTGCATACTACAGAGGGGGAAGCCCTCATGGTAACTTGGCTGTGAGCATAGGCCTTCACATGAAAGTATTTTATAACATACAAGCAATCACATTAAGTCCTGGTGTGCTTTGTCTCATTTTTTCACTCTCTGTTTTAAATAGGATGGTACACTTTGCAGGTAGCTGGTATTAACACAGTTGCTGAAGATTCATTCACTATGTCTTATGAGTCACATACCCCAAGGTCTGGGAGCTGCGGAGGGTCCTAATCTGAACTAAACTTGTTAGGAATTGAGGGTTCTCAACAACCCCAGAGATCGTGTCAGGATGACATTAGATGAATTTTTTTTGGAGGAGTGTCTGCATGGCAGACTTCTGTGATAGCTTTCTGACTTCCATTGCCAGCTCTGTGTTTCTTAATCACTGCAGTTAAGAAACCTACATCAAAACAGATAACATCATGTGACGTGCACGTGGCTGTGAAACCCTGAGTGTTTTTCAAAGGTGATGAACATAATCTCCCTGTATGAACCAGAGCCTTTCGTACTGAGATCTCCCTGTAACTCTTCCCCATGTGTCTAACAAGCTCACAAATGAAGACATAAATGCAGGTCTTGAGAGAAGCCAAATAGCTAAAGTGAGACAGCCAATTAATCTGAAAGCACATTTACCAGTCAATGAAGTGTTCCTGAGTTCTTGAGTGTTGACGAGGAATCTATGTTGGCAAGTATTTCTTGTTCCAAGGTACCCATTTGCAGCAAAAGCCCTGAATGGCAGCATCTGCTAAAGAGCTGCTCAGTGCATCCTCCCAATTCAACTGTATATTGTTCACAGTACGTTTGCTTGACTGGGCTACAGTAAGTATATCTACACTCTATTTCCCAGGGTTGCTTATGAACTGTCAAGTAAAACAACATTAAGAAGTGTCAGAGAGGAGGAAGTTACATTTGCCTCACGTATTTGTTCTTCACAAATCCACGTTAGCTACTACTCATCTTTACATTATTGTTTGGTTTCCTACAGGTTACTTATTTCAGTATTTTTCTGCATGCTGAATGATGTATAAATCCCTGGATCCTCCCTTGCTTATTTTTTAGTAATCTGGATTCTCACCTATCTCAACTTCTGCTCCAAAAACTGTGCAACTAGTTCCCTCAATACTCCTCTGGGTATTCTTGTCCTGACCAATGGAGCTCTAATGTAGCCACGTATTCTTTGATCTCTTTTGATTTTTGTCATAGTTTATACACTAATCTCTCTGAGCCAGCATCAGTTTTATGATTTATCTGATCACAAACTTTTTAGTGAGGACTGAGGGAGAAGAAGGAGTAAATGCTTTGGTCTGCTCAGCATCATTTATTGAGACATCCTTTCCTGTTAAGTAGCAGACTGACTTTCTTTGACCTTCCCCTCCCTATTAATACATTTCTTGTTTCATATTGTGTTCTGTTAGCTGTGCCTTTGGCTTTTTTTCTTTTCCTCTCTTCTTTACACACTGCAGCAGTTCTTGGACATACTCTTAGAAATTAGTTGAGTAAATTGTATGTTTTCTGGTGACTCTTGAAAGGAATCAAAGTGTTTGCAGAACTCTGGAAATACTCCAGCTGCAGCTTTAGTCATAGTCGGCTGCAAAATCTTGTGCATTAACATTTAGAAGGAATAATAATCACAGGATCAAATAGCATTTGATTACTCTTTTGTGGAATATTTACTGTAATAGATGGGGTATCATACCAACAACTTGCTAGACCACTAAAGGACATACCCTTTCCTGACTTTCTAAACAATATTTATAATTCAAGAGAGATATCTATTATAGCTGAATATATATATTAGCCTTACCTAGAAAAATATCCTAGCTAGTAGACTTTTTTTTTTTTTGAAAAATTTCACTGATTGAGAGATTTTTGAAAACAGTGATTTTTTGTTTGTTTGTTTGTGTTTTTTTCATGGTTTTTATCCTTTCATTAATGCTGTGCTTGAAAAAGCTCCTTCAAATGTTCTCTGTCACAATCATTTTGTTTTTATAATAAGCACTGTAAAGCCACAAAGCTGAGATGCTAATACAACAGGAATAGTTGATACTTTATACATGTAAACATTAAATTTTCTTTTTGCTTAAATGTAATGGTACCTTAACTGGGGCTCAGAGAGACATTATCTTGGGTCACCTGTGATTCCAGAGGCACAGTGTGTGGCACAGGCACTGGTTTAGCAGCCAGGCTGCCACCGCCTGACCTTTCTCCTGCCCAAATCAAACGTGTTGGAAGTTACAAACTGTCTGATTTTCACTACTGACAACAGCCGTGTACCATCAACTGTTCTGGCCTCTACCCCTGTTAACACCATCTGGATTATTTGGTTATTGTCAACTGTAGAACCAAATGTTGTGTAACTATGAATAGCAGAATGTCTCTACCCTGCCATGGGCTGATAAAAATTAGAGATAGTATTATTTCTGAGCTGCCTGTGATGAGAGGTGGTGGATTTTGGGTTGTGGGGCTTTTTTTTTTTTTTTTTTAAATGATCAATCGATTTTAAAGCTGAATGCACCATTCATATGGACATGAAAGTGATCTTAGGAGTCAGTGCCCAGATCCTACTGAAACTCCTCTGATACTCTATTGTGATAATGCAAGTCTCTTTCTCTTAAGCAGAAATGCTGCTGAGGGTATAACAAAGGGATGTTTACCTGCTTCTGATTCAGGTTTTGAAGACTTTACACACCTTTCCCTGCCCAACCAGGGGCTACAAACACCTGAACTCCTCTGGTATTTCCTACTATGTGTCTGTCCTTTAGATGGAAAGTTTTTAGTAAGGTTATTAGTATGTAAAGTGCTGCCTTTTATTTAAATGCAGCTTCCTTCAGCAATGTGCCCTTGGCTTCTCTGTGGTGCTCTAACGGCACATATTTTCATATTTAAATGTTCTGTGTGTTTTTTAAACGTAAAGGTGTTACTTGCAGATCAAACTGATGTGAAGTCTAGTCTTGCTTTATTATCATTACCAAATAACCAAAATAACTTTTGTTTTTCCTGTAAGTGTATGATCAGTCTTTGTAAATAGTGAAAACTAACTTGTGCTGTTTAAACAGGCAGGATGGCTAACCAGTTTAAATCGGCTGTATTGGCATCTGTCTGAGATATGAGGTATGTGACTGAAGTGCTGCTGGAACTCGGGGGCTGGCCACAGCTGTGCCGTGCAGTGGCCTGGAGTGTGTAGCTCAGAATGTTGTGGGCACTGAGTCTGGGCTGCTGCCCCTCTTCCACCAAGGAGTCTGCTCACAAGTGGTCTCCTTCCGTGGTGCTGTGAGTGCAAGCACAAGGCTGGGGCGTAAATGTTGGTCAGTGTCTGCTAGCCCTGTGGCTGTGTGACCCTCCCCACAGCCTCCTGGGACACTAAGACAAGAAACAGGAACTAAAGGGAAAGTTGAGACCTATTATCTATGTGGTTAAAAATGCTAAACTGCAATATGGGGGTGTCAGCAAAGAAATGCTTTTGGAAAGAGCCATTGATACAGGCTGATAGTGGGGGTATGTGATGTTATTGCCTAGCAGCCTCTCTGCAAGCACTTGTGGAGGTCTGCAGGGAGGGCATCTCTCCAGGACATGCACAGTATGGGCTAGGGTATCAGGAAAAAAAAAAAAAAGAAAAAGAGAGAAAAAAAGGATTATCTAGGACTGAATCCAGGAGAAATAATCACCTCCATGAAAATAAGAGCCCTCAGGTACCCCTTGGACTGCTGTTGAAAGGATGATGGCTTTAGGTAATAAAAACCGTAGTGCTCTTTCCCCCCTCCAGCTGCCACCCCACAGCTGACATTTAATGCACAGAACAGGACCTGTGCTGTGGGGAAATATCACTCCTGTCACTTAGGCAGGTGACGTGGCCGGTGCTGGGGGACAGCGGGCTGTGAAATCGCCAGGCTGTAAGAGTCATCCCTCCAGCTGATGAAAGAGGAGTTGAAAGGGGATGCATAATTACGGAAAGGCTTCTCAGAGACCTGAGGTGGAAAAAGTGACAAAGGAAGAGCTCGTGTTGAAAGGCTCACAGCCTGACGTGAGCAGCCCTGCGTGACACGGGCTCTTTCACAGCTCTCGCTCGCCCCTTCGCTCGCTGAGAGTTTCTGTAGCTGGTATCAGGCCCCTCTCTACTCGTCAGATGCTCTGTGCTGATTTTAATAGGCAAGATGAAACAGAAGACAGCTCAGTATGGGCTGTAGATTGAGTCATGGTTATTGAATTTGTCTGAGGTACAAAGGTGCTGTTTGCAGCAAAATGAAATAAGTGGGGATGAAAAAAAATCCACAAAGAACAAAGAGACTGTAGAGTAATATTTGTCACACTCGCAACAGTCTTGTGCTGTTTCTGAAAGGCTTATATGAGAGAGGAAAAAAACTTAAGAAACATGTGGCAAACTTAAAACAGCGAACTGCCTGAAAATAAAAATAGTTTAGAGAAGGTAAGAATTGCTTTACTCAACTTTACAAAAGCTTGGGTGTGTGAAACTGGAAAAAAAACCCAAAGTAACAAAAACAAAAAAAGGAAAGATGAGGGGCAGTGAAGGGGCCTTCACAGCCCCCGTGTGGAAACCTTCTAGATGTGCTTGCTCTATTTACCTGGATGCAGTGCTTGGTCCAGTCACTGCTGTGTGAGTGTCCATGTAATGTTGAGCTGGCAGTCACATCTCCAGACATGAAGTTCCAACCAATCTGCTTGTGGATGCCTCTCAGACCTTTTTACTTTTTGATTTGAAAAAAAAAAGTTTGTATCAGTACTTCAATCTGAGGTTTGGCCTACCTTTTTTAGCTCTTAGAGACAGGAGCAGTTTTCTTTGTCTGCCATAGCTGTCTGGGTTGATGACTAAGTGATAGGTGATTCGTTGCTGTGATAAGGTGAGATTGTTAGGTGGGTGTTTCAAGGGTAAGATTGTTGTGATGGGTTGAGGACTTGTAGGTAGAAATGCCTTATAGGAAGTACTCTGTATAGTTACTTTATACGAGTACTCCAGACTTCTGTGCAGTCTGTGCTTAATTTAGCCTTTATATGGGTTATTTAATCTTTTATGAAGCATTCATGTCAAAAGAAATTGACAATATTGAAAAAAATTGAGACAGAACTCAAATGAGAGGTACTTACAGATGAACCCTTTGCCCTCTCTTCTTTAAACGGATATCTAATCAACCTCTGCTGACCTTTACTTCTCAATATCTCAGCTGTGGTTGCTCTTCCAGAAGAAGGTGGCCGTACAGCTCTTGGGTGGGTGGGTGCCTTTGCTTTGTGCCTGTAGGGGTGCAGCACCCCTAGAGTGACCCAGCAGGCTGCTGCCGTCCCTACGCGCCTGCACTGCCAGTGATGCAGTGTCAGCTTCTGGTTCAGCTCCTGTCTGCAGTGGGTAGAAATGAGTAAGCCTTATCAGGAAGGAGGAGAAGAATGAAAAGCCAGGTTGAGGGAGATAAACTTTTTTCTCCCTCTCTGTTGAGTCTTCCATGTGAAGTGCCACCACCTTATTAATGCACAGACTGCCAGAGTGCTGTGTTGCTCCCAAACTCTGTTGCCAGAGCTTCAAAACCAGATATTCTGGCAGTGAATGAAAGAGAACGGTCTCCACTTTTCTCATAATTTAGAAGGGGTTTGGTTTTGTGGTTCAGGCACTACAGATGAATCCTAATCTTCTCAGCTCCTCTCTGTTTTCTTTGTTTTGTAGTTGTTTTTGTTTTTTTCTCTCACTTCAAATGCCCCACCAGGAGATGGGGTCATCAGGGATGGGCTTACTCCTTGTCCTTGTCCCAAGGGTCTGTAAACTCTGTGACCCCAGGAGGGTCCTTGGCAGGGGAGGAAGCTCTTAGAGGGCTCTTAGATATAGGGATAACCTTTAGGAATTGCTTTTGTCTGTGCTGAAACTGCATTTCACTTGACAGATCTGCTCTTGAAGATCCAGAGGCTCATTTGACTGGTGTTCCACTACCAGTCTGTATTTCTGTGCTTGCCCTGGGGGATGCTGAATCTTTCTGGTCAGCACAGTCCTCCAGCACTTGTGCCCAGAGATGTTTGCACCAAAGCAGTTTCAGAGGGTTTTCTGTTGTTTTGGTGTGTGTTGCACATATTTATTTTCAGAGCAAAAGCTCGATATTCAGATTTAACTAATGTGAGGTTTTTACTGGTGTAAGTTAAAAGCTAACTACTAATTTTCCAAAATAACTGTATCATGGACTGCATTGGAGTAACAGAAGAATCAAACTAGTCCTGTTGTTACAGCACCATTTTTGTCAGTAAATCAGCTCTAACTGTGTTTCTGTCTGGTCTGTTATTTTTATTCCAATATTATAGATCCGAAATTCTCTGTTCTTACTCCAGGGAGGCAAGTGACAATTCTGCTATGCCATAACTTCTGTTTAAGTCTTTTCTTATTGAGCCATCGCACTGTTGCTCACTGGTTAAATGCAGTTAGTAAGACATTTGCTGTGTGCCTTTCTCAAGCTGTCATTGCTTAATGCAAATCAGGGCTTGAAAAACGAAGGAAATACAGTTCTGCTGTTTTGCATAATTTTCATGCCCTAACCCTTGTAAGAACAGCAAAGCTGGGTCACATTTTCTGTCTTTGTGGCTGTACCATCACTGTACTGCTGCAGTGGCTAAGAAGTTTCTGCTGTTCCCATATTTGTTGTCCTCACAATGTTAGTAGAGGAGGTGAATATACAATAACTTCGCAAGCCTTTTTGGTAAAATGTCAGCTACCAGTACTGTTTTTCCTGCAACATGCAGGATCTGGGGTACTAAAAGTATTTGTAAATAGTTTTTGCTGGACAAAAGGGGGGTAAACATCTAAATGTTTTCTTTTGATATTTCAAAATGCTGGGTTTATTTCCTCCTGGGAAAGCAAGTGATTAGAGATGCAAGGAGTTAGCTGTAAAAGAAATGTCTCCAATGAACGTGTGAGAGAGCTGTGGAACAGCTGAAAGAAATAGAACTGTCTGTAACTGAAGACTAAACATCTGTTTTTTTATCTTGGGTTTGCTCTGCCTAGTTTTTATGGGGGTATTATATAGGAAATAAGTCCCTTGCCCTTCAGAGATTTAATTTGCCTTGATGGTCCCAACTACACTTGTATAATTAGTTTTCATGATGAAGTTTCTAAGCAACTTGGGTATGAACAATTTCAACCTCCACTGGGTCTTTTTAAGTAGTAATTATGTTTTTTTTTTTTTTTGTGTGTGTAAGAAGAGTGTGAAAAAGCCAAACCAAACCCAAAAAACAACCCCCAAACCTGTATCGTTGAGCTTCAAACAATAACCTAAAATTCCTCTTTGTTAGATCTCATAATATTTACTGACCTAAGAAGGCCAATGACCTCTCTTCAGCATAAGGATACCTGGAAATCTGGCTGCTGTGCTGGGGTCTGAGTTTGCTCTTCCAGTTGCTTTTTGAATACGTGCTACATGGTATCCACCCGTGAACTCTGTGACAGGCACACAGTTCTTTTTCTTTTACCTATTAACAGTGCCTTTCTAGCAGAAATTTTGTACAAAATTAAGATTTTATTATACTTGCTGAATGAAATATGATACATTAGTTTGTGTAATTGGAAGTATTATCACACTGTAAATAATTGAAGAAGCGATAAACTACAGTCGACAATCTAAATGAAGCAAGTACATTTTCTGATGCTTTTTTCTGTGAGTTTCTTTGTTGAATTTTGCAGATTAGCAAGTAATTTGTAATGGTTATCCTGAACATTACGTGAATTAGTGAGGGTATATTATAATTAGATTTTTTTTTTTTTTAAACCGGTTAGCAAGTGAAAATTATCTCATCATTTACCTAGAATTACTTAGAAAAAAGAGAGCATAATTTTATTTGCACTGTATATTTTGAACATTTTAATGCTTTCATTTCTTCCTAATAAAAGAAGTTGCACCAGGACAAGGAGAAGATGAATGGTGAAATACAAAGTTATGTTCTTTCCTAAAAGATGTGTAGACTCCCATTCTCAAAGGTTTCTGGGTTAGACCTAGCATGTTATATGTAGTCTTCTGAAGGGCAGGGAATTAATTCTGCTTTCTGCAGATACAGCCTAGTGCCTTCACCATGAGATCATTCTTTCTGTGCATGTCTCTGCACACATCACACTAGAATATTTTTAATTTCCATTTTAACAAAGTGGAACTTCTTTTTTCTTTTCTTCTTCATTTAGTAGTAACTGAATTGCAATAGAAATGCAATGTCTTGAAATTTTCCACGCTGTCCAAGGACAGCTCTAGTTTTGTTCTGCTTTTCTGCAAAGAGTCTTACAATAAGAGCAAAACCTTGTTTTCCTCTGTTGTTGCCTTGTAATGTCAAAGGGAAAAGATATTTGGCTGCTACATATTCATGAATTACTACAGGAGCTTGAATGAAGTCCTTGGCAGAGAAACACGCAACAGCTGAGATGTTGACTTCCTGGCTAGTGCAAGAATAATATGGATACTACACTGATTTGCACAGCAGGTCTGTAGTCATCAGCACTGAGAATAACTACTTTTTATCACTTCAGAATGAAGGGGTCAGTCCTTTCCTTCTGGCCTATTGCTGTGCAATGGAACGGTAGGTGATAATTGGAATCTCTGGGTGCTGAAGGACTGGTGATCTTCCATGTGAAAGATGTGACCTATGTTTGAGGAATAGTGTGGTAAAGCTTTTCAAGTAGCAATGCATCTGTTCACACTGGAAAGCCAAGACCAGCTGATGGTTCCTGTTACTCATTTACAAGCTCCTCTGCTGACACAATTCCCTGCTATGTTGCAGCATATAGACCTTTTTTTTCCCCTGTTAATTCTGATCTTATTTCCTGAGCTTTATGAGATGAAGTCCTAGGGATTTTATGTGCATTATTCAGCTGCAGAAGTGTTCTTCTGTAAGCAAGGTACTCTCTTCCTATTTGTTTTTCCATAGTTTTCTGTTTGTCCTTTGAAAAATACATGTTTTGCAGTTTAATTGTATTTATGCAGTCTTTGTGTGTCCTTTCTGCATTGCTTTTACCTAGTTCTTCTGTTCTTAGATTTTCTACCATCGTGACCAAATCAGTGGAAGAGTTCAGAACAGAGGTGCATTGCAACTTAGAAGCAGTTTAGCTTGATGGTGGGTCCCAGCTTAGAAAAACTCAATCAACAACTAGAGTAAAGTAAATATTGCTTGAGTAGGCAAGAAGAGACCCTGGCTGTTTGCTGGGAGCACTTGGAGCTGCCCCAGACCAACTTCAGCCCTTGGCCAGGAGCTTTGCAGCTGAGGAGCAGACCTGCTGAAATAAGTGACTTCAGTGGTATAATTGAGGCAGTTTAACTAACCTGCTAATTCTGACTTTAAAATTCCAGAAACAAATGATAGAAAGCTGTGGTGGATCTATTCTTCCCCAGTCAGAGTGTCTGTAAAAATAAATGTTAATTTACAACAAAGAATATCACAGAAATCTGCATAAAATTGTAAAATGGTGCAGATGTACATAAAAAAAAAAAAAAATTAACTCAGGCTAGAGCAAACCAACCCATGGCTGTTGTAGCATTTAACATGTTTCATTACAAGCTAACTGACATGATTTCTTTGCTTGAGATTCCTTCAAGAGTGAAACTTAAACAACTGACTGCATCTGAACTTCTCACATATTTTAAAAGTTAGGTTTTTTTTTTTTTGTAGTTTTTGTTTTCTCCTTTTTTTAACAGTTTAACTTACCTTGTGGATAATACAGATAAGGCTTTAATTTTACCAGTATTCTTTGAAACACTATTCAAGGCTCCTAAGTGGTTTTGGTGGTGGAAAATAAGTTTGAGTACATCAGTCATGGTAACAGCTGTAAGCCTTGCTTAAGCTTGGGAGAGAAGAAGAGGGGGCTTGAAAATAGCTAGTTGTAGAATGTATATAGTATCTGGCAGAAAATTCTAGTAATTTTCTGCTCTGATACACATTTATGAATAGATATATCACAGAATCACAGAATGTTAGGGGTTGGAAGGGACCTCCAGAGATCATTGAGTCCAACCCCCTAGTTAACCAGCTCTGGACCACATCTCACTCTGTGTATACGTAACGTCTGGCTTAAATAAGAAAAGGAAACAGAAGGAACAAATTAACAACAGAATAGTATTTATGTTCTCACATTTTCCTAAATAGAAGTTTTTTCAGCTTTAGTAAGAAGCTTGAACTGAGTGGCAAGCATTTAAAAAAAACTTTCTGAAACATGTTTTTGAAATCTGAACAATGCATGAAAATTTTAATGATGGGTAAAAGTGTTTCAGTTCTGTTTCTGAGCTCCAAATTACTCCCATGATTGTTCTGATTCTTAGAAGGGAGAAAAAAAAACCCCAACCAACTCAATAATATCAGTAAGATGTGTGTCCCCCTGGTACCACAAAGCAAACCAAGAGATTTCACATTACATTAATTTGCATGGCTTTAAAATATTTCTGAACCAGCCTGTTGATTAGATTTCCCATTACTGAGTAACTCATTCATTGCAGGGACCTTACTGAAAATAATACCTAAAGTTAGCTGTTTATGCAAAGGAAGGAAACTGTTGACAAAATATGGACACAGTCTAAATATTAAGTGGGGATATATGGGTAGGATTTTGTGTATAAGAACAAGACTTCCCCAGGCTTACTGCTTTTAAAAAGAGATTTATGCTTCTCATGTCATATTGATAATAGTGGC
>NW_008591537.1:16586-44535 GCF_000691845.1 Merops nubicus | reverse complement strand
CTTCTTCGCAGCAGGAACAGATATCAAAGATAAAAGTGTCTTTGTAGGCTGCATGAACTGATTCTGAGTTCTGTGCATGATAATATTTAATTAGGCAATACATTGTGGTGGTAACTAGCTTTTCAAACAACCATCTTTCAAAAGCTTTCTTACTTCATCTACTTACACTCATTTCTTAGTGAAGTAATAAATCTTAACAGACAGGAATTCATTAACCTGAATTTTTGGGTGTAGAAAATCCAGAAAGCAATATGCAGTGGATGAAATATTCATAGCCACAATGTTTCTTATGCAAGTTATTTGTAATTAGGAAAATTGGTGTTGTACAGTGTAATGTGTGGAATTTCTAGTTGATCTTGCTCTTTAGAAGAGCAAAACATGAAACTTTTCTTATAACTGAAAAAATCTGTGATGTCTATTCCTTAGATCACCATCGCAAAACTTGCCAGTTCAGACCTTGAAGATCCGAATTAATGCCTGATCTGTGGAATCAAATCTAATGTGGAAGCACTCAAAAAGTTTACCTGATGATCATTTAATCATGTTTTTATTAACATCTCATAGAAGTTGGGTAGGGGTTAATAAGTTACCAAGAGATGTTACAAGCATTACTACATGTCACATGTATTCAAGTGCTTGGAGCTCCTATAGATGTTGTAGAGTACTATAGATGAATGAAAGTGCTCAGAGTCTGTAATGACTATTTGATCACAAATCTCTCAAACACTTAGATGTTTTATACACTATTTAAGTAGAATCTTTACTACCTCTTACTCTCTTCTAGTCAAGGTATTTCCATTGTTTCTGCTTTCAGATATATGTAACAGCCTCATTACTGTTTTGAAAAAAGGAATGTTTCAGGGAGGATTAAATTAAAAACAAGTATTTCTATCCCAATGGTTAGTGAATGTTTTAGTATAGAAGAATTTCTCCACTGATGAGGAAAAAAAAATCTCATCAAGCAGATTCATAGTCAATTGACTATGGTTCAGCTGTTCTTTGCAAAAGAAAAAAAAAAAACCCTCTGGAGATATTCAGATAACTACTAGTCCACAACTGTCCTAAGAACCAGGATCTAACTCCCACTGGCCATAATGAGAATCTAATTAATTCCGTTATTTCTTTATTTTATCCTTTTATTTCTAGTAATTTTTCTGAAAGATATGAAATACAGCTTGTCTTTTTGATAGGTTGTAATGGGATGAGTCAAGAACGTGGGGATGTGATTGATAACAGGATACCTAAACCTTGAGCTGTTTGGAAATCTTTCAGTTGAACAATTTTTCCTCTTAAAAATACAGCTTGAGGGGTGGGGAGGGAATAAAAGAGAAATAAATTTCTTTTCTTGATTTCATGCATTTTATCCCAATTTATATTTTAAATAATATATACTTTGAACCTTTAATAATAGAAAATTATTTTATAGAGTTTTGACAATTTTGAAATTTATCTTATTACAATTCTCATTCTGCAGGTAAATAAAAATTTTGACTTTATGTTCCAATGAAAAATAAAAACAGATTTTTGAAATGGCAGCTTTTCCTGCAGAAAGAAAATCCTCCTTTCTAAACAGATGTATGTGTGTCTTAATATAGTTTCAATATCACAAAGATTTTTCACTGCAATTGACACTAATTGGAGGGGACAGGTGGTGGTGGCAGTGGGGAGGAAATCTCTCCAGGATTGTGCAGAATTGATAACAGGATACACAGAACTAGAGCTGGTTGAAAAATGCATAAATATCAATTATGTAAGAAATTGATTAGCTTAGATTAAAAAAAAGAAAGAAGGAACTGAAATATAATGTAAATTAGCAGTACTAAGAAAGATACTTTCTCTTTTGTGTCTCCACAAAGATACCTAGAAGTATAACTCTAAACCCCTGATGGTCTCCCATGACTAAACACCTCCCAACTAAGGAAACTCAGCACAGTGCAGAAAATGCAGAGTATTTCTGGTGGGGAGGCACTGGAGTAGCTTCATCACTTTCTTGGCTATAGATACGAGTGTTTGTGTTTGCATGGGAATGACTGAATCTCTTTCCATCTTGGAAGACAAATCGTTGGGTAGCAATAGAATAAATTCAGAGTTCAAGGTTAAAATAAATGTGTTTGGTCAGCAATCATTTTTTAAAATTCTTGGTAGGTTTCCAAGAGCACAAAGTCCTGCTCTCAGCAAGGGAGAAAGCTCAAGTGCAGACCCTCTGCCAGGCGAGAGCCCACCAAGTCTGCTTTACTGTAGCATACATTAACACAAGGGGGAGTCTGAGATAAGTCTGTAGCATGTGTACTGTGGTAAAATCTGTACACCATAGCTGAGGAAGTGAAGATCTTTTTCCCAGTAAGAGACAGGCTGTGAGAATAGTGGGAGAATAAATTTAAGAAAGCTAGACTGGTTCCATTTACTTTGAAGATCCATGGGTTTTGTTGAAGGAGGAGTTCTCAGGCTTAATAAACCAATGGGCTGATTCAACAGAAACAAAGTAGACAATGATAAAAAGCCATGGTAGTTAACTTTCAAAAGTTAGTATTTATTACCAGAAATCAGATCATTGTTATTTAATACTCATTGAATAAGATGTAATTTAAAATTTTCACAATACTGATATATTTTTTCATACTATAAGTATTTGTCTCTAGAGAGATTAAAAACAAAATAGATGAGTGTGCAAAGTCACATGAAAAATTGAAACAAAAGTGCAGAGGTCTAGAAACCACAAGGAGAAAATGGCTGTTTGATGCCCCATGGCTTGAAAAACAGCTGCTTTCTAACCATGAAATTCAGCTTTCCTTCCCATAGTGCCTTTCCTCCAGGCACTGGCTCAAAGTGAATCAGCTTGAGGACTAATACTTTTGCACAATGCTTTTGACAAAATGTGTAATGCCAGTCTGTATGAGCTCGAGTAATGCCGAGAAAGGGATTTTACAGAGGGGTGATATAGCACCTTGAACATCAGTGTTATTCACAGAAATACTTCAGACCCTTTGATAAACAGCTTTGGAAGCAGAAGTGGCACCTCTGCCTGAAATGGTGGAGAGGAAGGCAAAGAGAAAGGGTGAAACCAGTTTCCAGCAGTGGGTTTCCCATGTTCCCAGCTTGTCCATTTCAGTGGTACTGCTGAGATCAGTCTTGGTGTATCTGCCCTTTCCATCAAGAGTGACAAAGTTGTATAGCTGTTTGCTTATTGTGGTCTGGAGTGATTTTGGTTTGCTAGGGCCAGTTTCCAGCAGTGATGTGTGTAAGTGGAGAAGATGCAGGGGCTGTAAATACTTTCTGAGCCTACATCTTGTCCATATCAGCTCTTAACATAAGAGGATAACATAGAGGATAAGACATGGCTGAAGCCCGTTATGAAAGTGGTCTGTAAGAGTCTGGCTGTGGTAGGGAGAGACTTGCCATTCCTTTGGGGACCCCCCCTAAATAGGGCTGCCCTGCAGCAAGCCAATGGTCAGAGCTCTTGATTTGTCTGCCTTTTGTCTGGTGGCTGGATCAGGACCGGGTCTCAGGCGCAGTGAAGGCAGGATGGAGCCTGGTGCAGTGGCACACTGCAGCTATTTATCACTGCTGTACCTAACCTGCAGCACTGAAACGCTATTGCTGACTTACCTAGTGATTGCATTGTTATGTTGTACCGTGCCTGAGGAGTTGAGAGGAAGAAAAGAATCGTGCAGTAGGCTTTCCAAAGGCGAGCTGACAGACTGCTGCTCCTGCAGGGGTACAGCTCCCAGCGGCAGCTTCCTGTTGCATATGGAGGAGACGATGATCTATCAGTGACTCACTGAGTGCTTTTCACTTCATCATAGCAAATGATTAAAAAAAAAAGGAGAAAAAGAAAAATACCAATTTCCATGTCCTTATAAATGTGTTAGGAGCCTGTGATTAAAAATAAGGAGTGTAGAGTGTGAAAGGTAAGAGCACAGCAGCAGGAGCAGCAGGTTAGATGTTACTGCTGTTATTGAAATGGAGCACAGGGGTGACCACACTTTACTAGAGCTTTATTGCATCATTCTAGTAAAAATGCATCACATTTCTCTCTCTCAGCTCCTCATTTTTCCCCCTCAAAAGACTGATAGGAAGAAGAGATGATAAAACGCCCCAAAGTGAAAAAAAGTTCAACTTTACATGTCAGTGCTGTGTACAGATGGATGATTCACCAGAATACATCTCTGTGTTTTTAAGCTGGCTTTTTGTTTGAACTGTTAAGTATGTCAGGCTTTGTAGAGATTCCAGGTATGGGCCTATGCTAATACTTGCCTTTGTGTGATGGCATAGAAAGGACTCCTGCCAGCAGTGCTCCTCTTTACTAGTTTGATGGGAAAATAAAGAGAAATCTATGTGAAGCCTCCATTTCTGTGCTCCAAGAGATTAATTCCTTGGAGGTTTATACTGGGCACTTAAGTGTCACCTTAGAGGTGCTTTTCAATATTAGATGCCATCCTTTGCAGTACTGGAGGGGATGAACTATACACTTTTCCAATGCTGAATTAATTTTGTGATCGTCCAGTCTCTGTTAAGCAGCTTTTAACTTTTGTTGCCATTACAGTCTCGGGAGTTAAGGGCAGCAGAAGGCTCCAGCTATATGCTATTCAGCAGGCTCAAGGCTTTGTGCCAGGTAGTGCAAGGACTCAAAGTCATTATTTGGGAAGCTGTATCATAAAAGTAGTTGCAGAGGTACAAAGGACATCTGACAGTCCTGAAGCATTTTACAGTACAAATGTTAATTAAGCTTTACAATGGCTTTGTAAGGTTGGTAGATACTGTTAACAGACATTTCAGCTAAGGCACAGGACTACCTCTCCCATGGAAGGGTACCAGGGTGTGAAAGAGGGCCTCTTGGGTGGACAGCCCAGTGTCTGGGGCCAGATTTGTGCTTGGGAGAGCCGGTCTTCAGTAGCTGGGTGACCTTTTGTGGTAGCAATTGGGGACCTACATCACAGCTGGGACCTCTGCTGTAATAACAGCAGGAAAAACTAACTATGGTAATAGAAGTGCTCCACAGACTGGAATAGCACAGTGGTCTGTCTGCCAGGGAATTGTTTTGGATTTCCCTTCAAATGAGACTAGAATCTGGCTTTTGATATGCATAACAGTTCCTATTGTTCCCACTTAACATGAAGGTTTTACTGGTTCCAGAAGTGTGCCCTTGTGCCCCAGCTGCAGCAACACCACGTTGTGTGGGCTTGCTCTCTGCAGAGCTTGCCAAGCGGCACCCGCGTGCCCTCTGGGCTGGCGTGAGCCTTCACTGCATTCACACCTTGGTGAATTGTCAGCAGTCGGTGTGCAGCCTGTCAGCCCTTTGCATTCTCCCTTCGGTGCTCTTTGCTTCCCAGCAGGACAAAAAAATGCTTCTGGCTTGTAGCTGAAACCCTTTGCTGTCACACGGCTGTGTCCGGAGCCTGCCCTCCCAAGGGTGAGTGCTCTGTCCCACAGCCCTCCTCCAAGCTACCATCTGACGTCCAAGGACTATGCTGGGTGTTATTTAGACCCATCTGAGACTTACAGGTAAATACTGCTGGATTTCTTTGCAAAAGTGTGGGGGAGAGGAGGAGGTAGACAAAATACCCAGTGCCCTACTTAGCGAACACCTGAAACCCGGCCCGCTGCGTTGCTGTCAGACACCCTGTGCTGCAAAACCAGTCAAGGGGAGTGTAACACTGGCCAGAAATTGCCCAGCTCAATGTTTTCACATTGTGTAAACATTCTCCAACTGACTAAATTTGAGATCCAACGCTTGCCAGAAGCATTCTAATGCTTTCCGTTTCTGCTGAAGCTAAAATGGCAACTCCAGCTCCATCCCTGTCTCCCTGGGACTCATTAGCATGGTGCCGTTGTCGCCGTGTCTGCTGGTGGTAGGCAGCCACAGGGGAGAGAAAGTGTCACACGTACAGCGAGTGGCAACCTTCACCCAGGGACAAAACTGTGAAGCAAAACTGCAGCGGAGGGGAAGGATCATGCTTAATAATATGCAAATCAATGTAGCATCTCACAAAGATTTGATTTGCGTTTTGAGGCAGCAGCTAAAAATGTTGTTTTAACCTCTCTTGGGAGTGGATATAAGTATATCCAGTAGACACAGACTAGATAGAGGGTGATTACATTTTCTGATAACTTTAATTTTACAAGGTAGAACGTTTGAAAGCTGCCGTGTCTGTCATCCTTGGACCAAGTGTGATGTGGAGATGTCCATGTAAAGGTAATTGTGTCAATGTTAATATGGCAGAACCCTGCCAACTCATGCAAAAAATTGCACTGAGAAATACCCTAGAGATCTGACAGGACGTGAGAAAGTTTTGCTACAAATAATGAAACCTGAAATATAATTTTCAATGCACAAAGGACATGATTTCTCCTTGCTTTTTATTGTTTCATCACAGGCAGGCCAACACTCGGTGGTGCTGCCTGGCCTTGATCATTACACCACCAGGCTGTGTATCCTCTTTGCTGAATTAAGTGCTTATGTGCTACCCTGAGAAACTCAGTCAAGCCTACTTGTTTTCTCATTTGTAAGGCCAAATGATTGGGGTCCTTTGGCTTCCTGTAACCAATTCCACACATTGTTAAGCTTGTGTAACTCTGGTGGCTTTCTATTGCCCCTGTCTCACAGAAAGCAGCACTAGACAATGCAGTTGCTTCAACATGTCACAGCTGTAAGAAAGAGGAATATTATAGACCAGTGCTGGTGAGAAGCAGCGAGGTGCTTCAGGAGGCAGAGAGCGACATGAAGGCTGAGGCCTAGGAAATGAATAAATGAGCAGCATGCTGCTGTGAAAGTGCTTGGGCAAGAGCTGTTTGTGTCCTGCTCCAGGAACGTCCTGTTCAGGAGATAGCAAATCGGTCTTTCCGTGGATCAGAACCATTTTGATTTGTTTTCCTGTATGCAAATCATCTGCCTCCAGCTGCTTTCTGGGGTTGAGTCCAACAGACACCACCTAAAGAACTTCTATGATTCTCCTCCCTTTAGTTTTTGGGTTAGGCATTTGCAATAGCAATGCCACTGTAATGGGCCAGGATTCCCTGATTGCAAGCACAAACCCAAAAGGCAATCTATAGGCCTTCAGGGAGTTTCCAGGCTTTATTTTGTTTAGAGACACGTTGCTGACTGCAGGTACAAAAGCATTGATGCGCATCATCATGCTTCAGTATTGCCCTTGACAAAAATCTTCTTAACTCTTAACATGAGGCCCTGTTGAATCAGAAAAAGGCTGCCCAAAGGCTTTGCCATACTCAGGCAACCTTTATGGCAGTAGGCTAGTAGCCAATTTCATTTCAGCCCTGCAGGGTTTGTCTCCTCCTCACCCACCCTCCCTGCAGGGAGCAGGGCAGTGCACCTGGCTGTGGGATTTGTGCTGCCCATGTGAGCATGGGAGATTTTGTCCCCCTGAGACAACCTACTGCTTCCCCCCTGTCTGCTCATTTCATCTTCCTCTACATTACATGTCCTGCAGGGTGGCACTGTTTTGAATTTGCCTGCTCTCATCTAGATTAAGGAACCTGTTATTAACGACTCTTCCCCTTTTGCCTTCCCCTCTCCTTCTCTGAGGTCTCTGTACATGGTAAACCCAGCAGTTCTTGATCTCTGTTTTGAGCTCTTTGTCCTACAAAACCAGGCATGCTCTTGGATCCTCGAAGAAATTCTGTAGTTTTGCACCTTTCCTGGTTTTCAACATTATTTTTTTTCAAATTGGTGTACCAGGGGATTAGAGAATACTTCATCATCAGTCCCAAAAGTGCTGCAAATGGAAGTAAATTTACCTCCCTGTTTGTGTACTTGTTTATATATTTAAGGATCATTTTCTAGGATGTAGTCCCTTATTCCGTAGCTGTGCCTAGGCATGCTTCTTGTTCCTAGATGTATAACCACAAATTTAGCTTTAAATGAATCTGATGTAAATGAATGGATTTCCCTGAGATATCAAGGTTTATTAAAAATTTAAAAGATCTCATCAAACTCTGCTCCAGCTCCTCTGTGGAGGCTATCCTGACGTGCCTTAAAATGTTTATTCCTGGATCTTTTACATCCTCTTTAGTTACTCAAGGATTGGAAGACATTTAATTTTCCTACTGCCCTTTTCATATATGGAATAGAAATAATGAATTGAACAGTTTTACCTCTTCTGCATGTTGTTGAAGACTTTGCCAGCTGTATAGCTGCTGTGCCATTGAAGTTCTTTTGCTGTTTAAACTCTTTGTCCTCAGCCAGGCCTGTAATGTCTTTCTCTCTGTTCTTTTTAGCTTTCCTAATTTTTCCGAAATAAATTTTCTAATTTTGTTTATTGTAATTCCTATTGATTTCCTCATTTTCAGCCATTTTATTTTGTTTTTTTTGTTTCTAATTTCCCATTGCACCAAATGAGAATGTACTTTTAGCCAAACTTGTTCTTTTTTTAATTGTAGTATTGTGGCTCTTTGCCATCTCTTTTTTTTTTTTTTTTTTTCTTCAATAACTCCTAATTTTCATCCTGTCTACCTTTTTTTTTTTTTCTTCCCAATTTTTGGGTGTTTTGTGTTCTTGAATTTTAGGGCAACAGTCTTTTTAAGCCTCAGGTATAAAATTACGTGTCACATTTACTTTTTTCTTTTCTGTTCTGTCCTCATTTTTTTATCTTTTAAAACTGTTTTCCATAGTACGATATTAAACTGCAACATTGAACAGGTTGCCCAGGGAGGTGGTGGAAACCCCATCCCTGGAAGTTTTTAAGGCCAGCCTGGATGGAGCTCTGAGCACCCTGATCTAGTGGGAGATGTCCCTGCCTATGGCAGGGGGGTTGGAACTAGATGATCTTTCAGGTCCCTTCCAACCCTGACAATTCTATGATTCTATGATCTGGATCAGCAACAGTCTTACCAATATGTTTGAACAGCACTTGGAAAATCATATTTTCCAGATCTCTATATTTGTGGTCCAGACTCTTTGCAAGAGACTATTTTTTATTCTGTCCTTTTCTCAGTTAACACAATGAAGTTGAACTCCCAAGCAATTTTTTCTCAGTTTGTTGCTTCCATTTCAACCCTGAAGAAGTACCTGTGTTCTTCAGGCTGTGTCTGTGGAGTTTTTTTCAACATACGTTAACTGGCCTAATGAAGAGTATCTGTCCTTCTAGAATACTTGCTTGCATCCTTAGATTCCTACAGCTATGCTGTTGGAAAGTAGGATTTGGTTATAATCCTTTTTAGGAGACTACACTAATCAAAATTTCCTGACAGTAGGAATATACTTCTGCGATGCTGGTTGTGTATGTGGAAGAGGGATCACAGGGATGAAACTTCTTGTTTGGGGTGCTGAGTTACGAGACCTGTTGCTATGACATGCTGAGAGCTGGCATCAAACCAGCCTATGCTCCTAGATCTGCTTCCAGAGCCACTGCTGCACCAAGTGCTATGAAGTAATTTGCTCCTGCTGTGGCAGCAGTTTGGGTAGTATTTGGCAGCTCAGTTTGCCAGAACAAGCTTGTTCATAGAGCATGGGTGTCCAGTGAGCTATGCAGCAGGCTGTAAAGCTAAAAATTTTTTTTGCAGGAACGTGGCTCTTTGAGTTTGCATTCTTAATCGGTCCCTTACTGAGTCACTTTGCCTTGTCATGGCTCTGAATCACTGACACTTAATTAAGTTTGATGGAAACTTATTTTATGCAACAGATGTCAGACCTTGCACAGGAGCCTGGTGGGTGGTCCTGGACTCCAAGTGACTGACTGGGAAGGTTCTTCAAGTCGAACCAATCTATACAGAGACAACTTTCCTTCCTCCATGCTGCACTTGGCCATGCACCACAATGGATGCTTTAGTGGCTGAGCAAGGTCTGACTGAACACCGTGATCGTAATTCCCTTCAGCAGTCCCCCAGAAGATGCTCTCTCTTGAGCATCTTCCCTGGGATTTGAGAGGGCACCATGATTTTTCATGTGGTAGAGGGCATGTGGTAGCTCCTAAGATTTGAGTGAGGTCATTGTGCTGTGTTGTATGGGGTACAAACCTACCCACAGGGGGTCCCAAAGCACAAAAGTCTATCTGTGAGGCTGACAACATCCAGCTCAGCCTAACAGAGCATTCTCAATGCGTTTTTCAATGGCTGGGAGGGCTGTTACTTCCACAGAAAGTTTCTTGGAACCCCAGACTTGATGAATGTCCCTGATTAAGTTCTGCCACTGAGCTTCTCTTCTTCCCCTGTCCTGCTGTGCAGCTCTAACTGCAAAGGCAGAATCTGGCCCTGCTTGCCTGTGCTGATATTGTCTACTGCATGGTATTTGTGCAATATCTCTGCCTGCTGTCTCCCCTCTCCCAAAGCGCATGTCCGCAGACAGACACATCCTACCGAGAGCACTGGGTGAGCAGGGAGCAGAGTGACTGCGAGCCCTTCTGACGCTGCGCTCAGCTGGCAAGCAGCTCCCCATGCCAGCAGCTATTCCTCTTTTGTATCCTCTTCCTTCAATCTGATGTCGACAAGGTCAAGTTTAGAAACTTGTAACAAATGTTACTTTCTCATTAACAGGCACGCTGCTGGGTGGCAGCTCCTGTTCTGTGTATGCCAGTTGCCATGTCCATCAGCTCTCTCTGCTGTACGCTTCGGATTCGAGCAGCTGTAGTGCCGGAGCGGTGAATGGTGTAAGAGCCAGCAGCTCTCTGCATGTCCTGCTTAGCTCTGCATAGGTTTTTTAATAGCAATTAGTATTTGAATCCCGTTTTCCAAGTGACCCTTACTGTTCTCTGCTCTTTAAGGAGGAAGGGATGAGGTGGCAGAGCAGGGGACATCAGTGGGTGGGTGTGGAGAAGTCCTGGTTCCACATGCTGTAATTTCAGCTTTCCTATCCTGTGCCTTCAGCACCCTTCACTAATCCTGCATCAGCGAAGGGCCACTGAAGTCTGGGGGGACTCCAGAGAGTCTAACTCAGCTAAGGGTCTTAAAGTTGTGTGTCCTACACAGTAAGGAAATGAACTCCCTGGTGTAGTGGCTTGGGCTAATAGGCTGAAGTAAGAGCCCTGCTTTCTTGTGACTTGAATGTTGGCTTTTCTCATCTCATTATCACTGTAACATCTAACCTAGTGCTGAGGGCATGGATTCCAATAGGCATTCATAACAGTTATATAATGGAATGAACAAAATTTTATTTTTAAAAACAGGTAATTTAAAATTCTATTGTGAAGATGAGTATGGAGACCTACAGTTTGAACCAAATCCCTTCTGAATAATTTGGAATCTTTCCACCACTGCCGGTAGCCTTTGGTTTGGCTTCTTAATGATTTGTCTTCATTACTGAAAGTTACACAGAGTACGTCTTCCTATGAACAGTTCAGGGCTGTCAAGTCCTGGTGGATGCTCTGTCTGAATGATGGTACCGAAATGAAAGTCAGTTAGTGATGCAGTGAGGTGCATGAGATTGCTCTTCAGTCTTGCTGAGGGGCAGTCAGGGCCATTTAAGGATGAAGGAGGGTGGAATGACTTCCCACGGATTGGAAAGAGGATCTAGAGAAGAGTGTTCTTGTCCAATATGCTTTGGGATTGATACCTGGCATCAGCTGCAATGAAACGGCCTCTCATTAACTCTAATCACACTTACCTCTTACTTTTCATATCAGGTAATGAACACAGTTATGTACTGGGGAGCCCACTCTCCCTTGTTTCTGCTGTGACAGCATTAGATTGCTGTGATTTATACACTTGATATAGGTAGTAATATGATTATTCAGTTAATCTATTATTCATTTCACACATGATCTATTCTTTTCACATTCTTACTCTGTGAGTCAATTTCTCTTTCTGCTGTTTTAATAGAAGTAGCATTTTAAATAGTGAGAATGCTGCATTAAACATGTATAAGATTTAATCTAATTGAAAATGCTTTCTTCTAGCAGGATATGCCTAATAAGCATAAAACCAATAATGTTCCAAATGCTATGGTATATTAACATGACATATTGTGAAGGATCCATTTTTCAACCAAAGCTAAACACTAATTAATGAATATGTAAAAAACTGTTATCCCTTTTCCTGAAGCTGCATGATTGACTTGGAAAAAGATCTTTTGACAGAATAGTATTGCATACAAGCTGCCTTGAATTTTACAAATATTGTTTCTTGCTGTCTAATGAGATATCTTTAATGTAGCACAAAATCAGTGGTATCTCACAGTAGTAATCTTATACAGACACTGAAGTGCTTGTGAATAATTAATCTGCACTTGATTCAGTGCTGGATGTATGTGTGTGACCCACTGGTTGAAAAGGATTTTAGGTTTCCTAGCTGCATTTTTCTGCAGATCATGAGTCTGTTCCAGCCTGCAGTGGCACAGCCTGGTCATTGCCTCTCATGTTTTAGAGACTTTTACTGGAGTTTAATTATCTGGGCAATAATTATTTTTGCTAAGAACGTGTGTGACAGAAAAATTAAGGTTTAGGTTGACTGAAAATTTGTTTGAAAAAAATTTTCAGCTGCCTGAGAACTGAGTAATTTTGATGTGTTTTTACATGAAACATTTTTATTTCCTGCTTTGAAATGATGCTTCCCTTTAGAAAGCCAGGTCAGTGCACTCCTGTGAAATGTCAGACTTGCCCAGATGCAAAAAGCATATTTTCCTATCAATTGCACAAGTACTTACTCTAACTAAACCAACATTGCCTATTTTTTGTTTCATTGACTGTTTTTGTGACCCCTTTTAATGTTCAGTTTTTGGCTATGCAAGAAGGCCCACAGTGAGAGTACAGAAAACAGTAAAACCCAGATCCTGATCCCAGATAGGTATCAGATAGGGTGGTTGGCCTAGATGATCTTCTGAGGTCCCTTCCAATCCAAAGCATTCTATGATTCTATCCTACAGAAAGTTATGCACACCTTCAGGGGTTATTATCAGGCTTGACAGGGCTCTGGGGAACCTGATCTAAGTAGAGATGTCCCTACCTGTGTAGGGAGGTTGGACCAGATGACCTCTAGAGGTCCCTTCCATCCTAAAATATTCTATGATTCTATGATTATGGCTGCCCTGGCTCCTGCATAGCCTACAGGAGCCTGTTTTTCCTTTCTGTACAGAGCAAGGCAGAGGGTAAGAAGACAACAGAGCCCAGCCTCATAGTATGAGACTGGCTGTGGCCAGGATGAGCTTCCCACCATGTGGATTTGGAAGTTTTCTCAGCAGTGTCATTTTGGACAAAGCCAGTGGAAGGTGCTTTGTAATTCCCAGGAGGAGAACTCGCATAATTAAGCACGTCTCTGTCTCTGCAGTTCCTGAGTCTGCTTTTAAATCTCCTATTCATTATCATTGTATCAGTTTAATTATACATTTTCAGCAGAGGCTGACATGCAACAGGAGGTCTAATTGTGCACTCGGTTTCCGGGACTGCTCATTCCCAGCAGGTGGCCCCAGGCCCATCTGCTGGAACCAGCCATGCGCTGGCACTGCCGACCTCCTCCGCGTGCTCAGCCCCAGCCCTGGCGAGCCCCGCTTGCAGAAGGGTGAGCCTGCAGTCATGAAAAAGGAGACTTGGACAGTCAGATGAAGATCACTGAGACAGTTTGCTGTAAGCTGTGCCTCAAATGATGTGGAAAAATGACTAAGGCTGCAAGTTCCAGGATGCAAACTCCTGTGATACCATGAGTGCTTAAAAAAATACTTTCTGACAAGAGATCAGAAGGATGTTGGTTCTGGGCATAGTTTTGTTTCAGTAGGCTTTCCTTAAGCATGTTTAAGTTCTTGCTAGGGTCAGAGTTTTGCTGAATATTTCTATTTATTATCTGTATCTTGGTAGTTGCTAGGTACCCGTTGTAGTCCAGGATCTGTTGTGCTGGGAGTGTTTGAACATAAGAGAAAAATGAGAGTGCTTCATATTTGAGGAATGATTAGGAGTGTACTTAACTCTACATATCTCTGCCCTGGATCTCTCATGAAGTGATCTTTTATGGGAAAACATTTCTGAACATTACAAAACCAGGATTTGAGAGTGAGTGTGTGTGTGTATGATATTTTTTTTAACTGGGGAGGTGTAACTTCAGTTTGCAATTCTTTCTTCCAGTAGCAGCTTACACAAGCTGTCTTCATGAAACCCAAACTTAGATGCTCGGACTTCAGTGATGGTTCTTGGTGTGCTGGTGTTCTGACAATGACCAGGCCCAACAAAAATGATACCACCAGCAGGAAGATGAACCAATACACAGACTGTATTGTAGACAAGAAGGACATTCCATGAATGATCACTGGGGGTACAAACAGATCAATCAGCTGGTACATAATTGACACCACCCCCAATGATCCCACAAAAGATGTGACTTGGCCCACAACAGGTGGTACAAACAGAGACCCGAGGTTGCCCACAGTTGGCATGGGAAACAGCCAGACCAGCAAGCTGAACACATATGATAAAGGTGCCCACATGGCGACTCTCACCCGATCGACCCGTGTTCGCAAAGGTCTGAACTGACCGGGGCCCAGCTCCAGGAGAGTCAGGAGGTCTGCCCTGAACCAGGAAGCTCTGGGGAGTGCACTCCACAGACAGACACTCCTGACTCCCTGCAAGTGGTCCCAGCTTTTATCCCCAAGCAGACACCTGACCTTTGTCAACTCAGTGCAGGACCCCTGGGGCTCATTTCCCTTCTGGCTCTCCCTGCAGGGCCGGCCGCACCCTGGGGGAAGCTATAAGGCAAACTCACCCCCTCTGTATGAAGGGCTGTGGGAATCACCCATATGTCAACCTTAATTCAGGGCTCGGGGTTCAGACCCCAGCATTTCAGCTGATTGGTAAACTATGGTCATCCTTGCAGATGTACAAAGTTAAAACAATCACCAATTTCAGAACTGGGAAGGAATTTTTCCTATTTTTTCCCCAAGTACTGTGAGGTGCAGCAGATCCTGCTGCTGCCCACCTCACCGTTTCTCCTCCCCTGCAATCCCAGTGAGCTTAGGGAAAAAAACCGTTGGGTAGATGGTTTAGTGTTCTGTGGCTGCAGGTGAATGGCATAACTGGATCTCAGTCCCTTAGCCACCAGGACTATGTTTCTATTTGCAGTGACATCTCTGCCTCTGCAGCACTAGAAAACAAGGTGAGTGGCAGGTCTCCACCCTGCACTCTGCTTAGTACCATGCTCCAAAACCTGCCCAGAAACTTCCAGCAGAGACACATACTATTTATTTTATTACGTTGCTTGGTTTTACAAAATACTGCCCTGTAGGTGACACCCCTCAGACAATTAAAGGAGCTGGCTTTGATCTGTAAAGCTTTTCCTGTTCGGGGTCCTGGGTGCCTCAGTGCTGACATGTCTCAAGCTGACAGTTGGCGTCAGTGGCTGTTTGGGAGGCTTAGGCCCTGGGCACACAAAGATGCAGCGCTTCTTTGTCATGTCTACCTCACCTCTCATCCATCCATCTTAATAGAGATGTTATTTCTAGCCCTCATTGTTTTGATTCTGCTTTCAGCAAATAACGTAAGAGAAAGGTCTGTGACAATTTTGGAAGGCTTTATTGAACAAGGTTATAAATGGATGCTACTTCTTCTGTGGGCATTTGCAAAAATCCTTGAAGTGGTGTTTTGTGGTTTGGTGAAACAAATTATTACTATGGTAACAGCTGCTGGAATTTCACAGAAAAGTTTATCTCTACTTTTCCTTTTTTTTTTTTCTGTGCTGATGTGATATCATGTGGTCTTCTTGCTGAGATGGTGGCATGAACATGTCAGTGATATTCATTGTGCAGCTTCAAAAAAGAAAGGAGCAAGCATGTAAAAATCTTCATATTCAGGATCTGAGCACAGTGGTGGAAATAAACACTATCTTACTGAAATAAGTAGAGAAACTAGGATGAAAAATCCATGTGCATTAACAGGATGAATCTTATTTTAAATGCTGGTGATTTTTCAAAATTAAGATATTATTTCTTACCAGATTTATATCACAATTCTACAGTTACAAGCTACTATTCAGTTCCAAAAATAAAAAATTGCCTTTACATTAGAAATTTTGTATTTCTGCCAGTGTACCCAAATCTGCCTCATGGTAGTTGGATGGGTGGTAGAGAAGGAAGAGCTGAATGCTCTGCCTGCCCTGGGCTTGGTTAGGCACAAAGTGTCACACCCACCTCAATGGCCCTAAATTACCAGAAGTGTAGATGTCTGCCTGACCACACAAAATGCAGCAGGAAGGTAAGCTCTGGGCCTCTGGGTGTTGAGGTCTCAGTTAATTTATCACAGTGGACACTAAAGGATGTGAAAGTGTGGAAACTAAAAATGAAAGTTAATAAAAGTTTATTACAGCTTGTCTTAAGGGGGAAGCAAAAGTTTTCTGCTTCATGTCTAGGGTGTAAATGACCAGGATACTGAAGAGTCACTAGTTCTTGGCAGTATAGGTGGAGGTAGGAAATCTGGCTTTTTTGTCAGTGCATTCAGAATGAAGCCGGATTGTCAGCCAGGGGTAGATGCTCCAGCCCTGGCAGCTCATCTTATTGTAGGGTTGAAATAGCCCTTGCCAGGCCGGTAGTTCATTTATCTGCTATGAAGCAGAGTCTGCACTTGTGTACGTCCTCTGGACCCCAGAATAATTCAGCACCAGCTCAGTTATCAAAGCAGCTTGAGAAATACAGAGCTGTTTTTGGAGAAGCTGGTTGGAGAAGTTTTGTCATAAAAGAAGCAGCTTTGCTGGGTACATTGCAAGATCTGCACAGTGGTTTGCACCACTCATTCTGAAATGAAAGTCAAATCCAAGTCAAGGACAAGGGCATTTTTTTAGCACAGTGACTGCTGATGCTGGTGCTCATGACCAAAAGAAGATGCCAGTCTCATTTTTTTCCTGAGACACTTGAATAGTTATATGTTAATTGTATTGTGGAAAAGCCTCAAAACAAACCCATGTATCTGAACAAGGTGAAACATCACAGACTGAGTTTTAAAACCCAAAGGTGAGGCCAGTCCAAATGTTGAACATGATACTGACCCAGGAGCCTTTATTCATGTATTACCAGTTTTGGACTGGTCCAGAGTTTGGGACCTGATGAAACATTTTAAGTGCCTCTCCAGGCTGTATGTTGCTCGTGCTCCTGCTGTGTGTGCGTAAAGCCTGCCAAGCGTAGCAGGATGTATAGGGACATACAGCTCAACTTCTTTTCTTTCCTTACATTTTAATGTTTTTGGATTAGGACAATGAAAGAGAGGAAGACACAATAATTCCACGAGAGCTGAGGGCAGCTGTAAGTCTATAGTCAGTGTGAGCACAGTTCTACTGCTTCACTCTGGTCTTGGGGGAAGAATCCTGCAAAAGTACACGGTTTAAGGATCAAAACCCAGGTCTGAAATACAGATTTATCATGTCAGTAGGGAGAGAGGTACACTGGAGTCTGCTCCCTGGAGTGGTCTCCTGAAATTGTGGTCAGGTTGATGCACAGCTTCATATAATGTATCACATGAGGCTCAACCCTTGGCCTCAGTGGCCTAACCCTGACATGAGAAAAAGCAATTAATTTTTTTGTGTTTTATCATTTAACTCCTCTGTGAAATTCCAGCCAGACTTACTATATATGCAAGGACCAGACAGGTAGAGGGATTGATCTCAAGGAATGACTTCTGCTGTGTCCTTCCCTAAAACCTGCCTTTGGTGTGCTTTTAGAGGTTAAGCCTTTGGCGATGGTTAAGGTGGTGGGCTTTGTTCTCAGCCACAAGCACTTAGAAATACTTGATTTGAAATGACACCTAGCACACTCTTGGATATTACTGTCAGTTTTATTCCACTGTTTGGGATCTTAGTCCTTCTACAGCAGCACAGTATTTCAGGTAATTTTATTTTGTGTAGCAATGGCTGTTTGGGGCTGTCTGTCTGCTGCTAATTTAAGAAATGGATTGAGGAATTTTGTGGAAAATGAAAAGCTACAAGTGGATCAGACAGTGGGAGGAAAAGTGGGTTTGCATTTGCAAACACCCACTGAGCCCTGAAACACTGGCATCAGAGATGTTTTTTGACAAATCCTGATTCTTAGCCTGTATAAATCAGTGGTAATTGGGAGCAACTCCACTGAAGTGAGTGGGATTATCCATGTAAGTAGAGATGAGATCATATTTATGCCTTTGTGCAACCGGTCTTAGCAGGGAGTGGATCCTGAGCAAAACTAAATGGCTCAGGTTTGAATACATTTTAAACTTTTTCTTTTTTTTTGAACTATCCTTCTCATCACTGTTGCCTCTTGAAATCCAAAATAAAATATCACATGGAGCACTTTCATAAATAATTTACTTTCTGCCTGACACCAGTCAGGGAGGCATAGAGCTTCCTGTGTGTACATGCTGCTTCTAGAGCTCAGCAGTAACTAGATCTGAATTTAAAACAATAAATCTGAAGACTTTTATTTTTCTATGAGGATAGAAGTTGTTCAGGGGCTCTGAAAGAGTCAGTTCAGGCCCCACCACATTGAACACTCTGTAGTGTTTAAAAAGGCACCGTTCATTCACCCTGACCTCTCCACAAGGCAGAGAGATGACATGGGGAGGGCTGCCCCTGTGGTTAAGGAACTGTGTGGAATTCATGGGATTTGGGCTGAAGCCTCTGCCCTGCTCTAGGTGACGTCAGCTGGGTACAAGCAGTCCTTTGCTGAGATTTCTAGGCTACCTCCAAACAAGCCAGGAAGCAGAATGGTTGCATTGATATATTATGCTCAGGCAAAGGTACCTGCTACCCATTTGGGTTAGTGAATGCAGTGGGTGTGTCTTATTTTCCCAAATGACCCTGCAAAATTACTGAATTTACATCCTTCACAAGGAGGGTAGTTATTGAGCAAACTGTAGAGTTTGGAGCTGTTTTTCCAAATGCCCTGCACGACCTTGGGCAAATCACTTAGGCAGAAATTTAGTGAAGTATTAAAGCGTTTCAGTCCTATCGAGGGCTTATCTCTGGTTCATTTCAGTGGGATTTAAGCTTCTACTTTCTACTTAAGTACCTAAATCTCTTTGTGATCCATACAAATCTTAAAGTTTATCTTTGAAAAAAGGGGTCATGAAATGTCTTGTCTCACAGGGATGCTTTGACAAGAAATTAAAAACTGAAAAGATTAGAAGTCTTGACTGTGAGTCTGTGTAGATGTGATAGAGAGAATGATCATGCATTCCTTAAAACAAAATCTGGAGTACATGCTTGGCATGAGTGTTGTACAAGTGTTTCCAAGCTGGCAAGAGCACCCTGTCTTCACATTGCATAAAGATTATTCTATAATTTACAGCAAACCTCTGAAAAATATTTCTTTCTGTTAAGAATAAAAAAAAAAAAAAAAAAAATTCTGCCTGTGGCATGGCATCTGTAACATGCTTAGCAAGCAGCATGAGCTCTTTATAATTCATCAAAAAGACCACACAGATAACGAGACGAGGCTCCTCGCTGTAACCTAAAATTTCTTCTCAATGCTACTTCAGAACAAAAGTTGCTGAGGTGAGGGGTGAAGAGAAGACTTGCTCCAGCACTGGGACCGGGCACGTCCTGGGAACAAGCAGTGCATAGAGCAATGCCTGTGCCCGGGGCACCATTCATCACCCTACTCCAGGGATGCTACAGCCTGAAATACCAACTGTAAACCTCTCCTGCCTAGCTCTGGCACAGAATTTGGGCTAAAATGTCCAAGCTGTGACTAAATGAGCTTCAAAAGGTTGTCAGAGCTGCCTTGGTGGCTCTGCTGCTGCCCTCTGCCACCACTCTGCCTTCAAATGTGGCTGGGATGGGAGAGTTTTCTGGCTCAGGACAGACACAGAAAATATTGCTGGAAGAGAGGGAGATCTGGAGTTGGGGCTTGTTTTGTTTCTAGATGACATTGTGAGCAGGGCTGAGCTGAGCCGAGCCTGCCTGTGGCCCTGGGGAAAGAACATGTCCATGGGAAATGATTATTTCACTTGGCACGGCTTCCAGTGGGAATCAGTGAGGATTTCAAAGATGTTCCCCCTGATGTGCTAAAGCTTAGCTTAAAAAAAGCAGGGAGATGAAAAGGCAGCCTCCTCTGGCGTGTGATGAGATGTGACAGGGTGAGCGGCCGCTGCTGCAATGAGCTGTAATGAGCTCCTATAAGGGGAGCCACAAGTGCTAAAAAGTTAAATGGGCAGAAGTGGCTGTGTGCAGGACGACTGCAGCGGGGCCTGTGCTGCAAGAGGCATTCAGTCCTGCTCCTTTTCATGGCTCTGTAATTCCCTGGGGCCTTGGGGTGTCCTCTGAGGAGTCTGTAAGGAGAGGGAGAGGGGGAGAATTGCCACACCAAATAGGTTGGCTCAGATGCTGGCCGCCCCCCTAGCTCACTGTTTTTTCCTTCTTTGTCTTTGAAATGTAAACTGCAGAGACTTTGATACTCCAAAAGAGGAGAGTTGGGTGATTGTACTCTGCTGAAAAGGTGCTGGGTTATTTCCTAATCTTACAGCAGTGTTTTCCAGTCTGCTGTAACTATAACTGAAGTTTTAATGTAGAGATACGGGGTTTTCTGTCATGTTGCATGAATTTGGTGGGGTTGTCAGGCTCTGTAATTATCCAAACTTTCAAAAGCACAGTCTTTTGAGTTCAGGGTCTTCATTTGCTCACACATTGTGCCAAACTTGTAGGTGTAATGTGAGTGTTTATATTGTTGAATCCATGGTTTACTTCTTTTTCTCATGGTTAGTTTCATGAATCTTCTAGAAGTTAGAAAGGAAGACTAGGAAATCACACCTGCATCTGTTTGGCTGTGGGATACAAAATCAAATGGAGAGGCATTGAAGGAGAAAACACATCAGTGAAGATTGTGATGAGGTGGAAGTGTTTCTACCTGCTCTACCTTCTCTGCATAAGCTCTGTGTTTAATTGTAAACTAAATAATGGGAGAAGCAACATTAGAGAGAGGTGTATGAAGAATTTGTCCATAGTTCTAAGCAGAGCTCTGCTTTCCCTCTTCTCTTTCAGTTTGGAGTATGCCCTATGGTCTCAATAATACACTGATTGAGCAACGTGAGCTTCTGTCTAGTGGGTGATAAATGGTGCACAGTGACTAGGAATGGTGCTACCTACATCTGCTTCTGAAGCAGGGTAAGCAATCAAGCTAACTTTGTACACAGTGGAGATGTAGGAGTTATTGTGGCAATAACCTGTTGAGTCACTGTTTTATATTGTACAATTATTTGTGTTCAAATCTGATATCTTAATAATGTGCAACACTGCAGAGAAGGAAATAAATGCAGAAAGCATTGCTCTGCATGGCAGAACGTCCCTGCTGAATAAAATCTATAGCCATTTCCCTTAAGCTCTTGTTAATAAGGTTCTAAAAATGATGGGTGAACTCCGTAGGGGCTGGTGTCTGACTGCAGTTCAGAAGAATAGCCCAAAGTTCAGACACTTCTCTAAAGCTTTCCTCATCCATTTGAATGTCATGAGTCTTCAGACCTGGGCTGAAACCCCTCTGAGGATACACTTCCCAGCAGTATTTCAACTTCTCAGGTTCTTACTGGAGAACAGAACTGTAAAGGCACACAAAACTTGTGCCATTTCAAGCTTGAAAACAAAAGTTGGTGGTGTACTGGAAACAGGGGGACGACTTAGGGTGGGAGAGCATCTCTGTGACCAGTTTCAAACAATAGAAAACCTTGTATTTTTTTTTAATATCTGGAATGAAGGCTTTCCATAAGGCAGCACCCTTAGGAGGGGTGGCAGGGTTCCATTACAGATAGAATTTCCGCAGGAACCTTAAGAGAAATTTCCTTTTTTTTTTTTTTTTGTGAGAGAGAGTGAGTGAGCATGAGCTACACAGAGCCTAGCAACTCTAGACTTCTGGATTGTATCCCCCAGCACAAGAGCTGGCAATTTGTCAAGGACAGTCTTGCAGAATACATACATATTTTTGCACATTGGACATTAAGCATATTAGTGGAAATGTATAAATGGAAGATGTTTCAAATCAAAAGTCAACATGCTGCTGATCCAGCTCATCATAGTATTTTGCCTCTAGGGAGTGAGCAGCTTGCAGTTCCTGGCTCACATGAGATGACAGATAAGGGAACCACTACTTCTTGCTGACAAGTGGCTTTCAAGGTGATGTGGTTCCACAATGTGGCCCAGCACCAGCCCAGGAGCTTGCTGTTCAAAATACCAGCTTTATCCTCTTTGCCACCCCTGCTTTACTTTGCTGACTACCAGTCTCCAGTCTTTTGAGTCCTTTGGCATCACTGTGAGTTCCAAAAGTCTAATTTTGTCTGAACCACACGAGATTATTTAGAAATCCTGTGACTACAGTGACGTGTCAAATCTGTGAATGTTGTCTGGGTCGGGCTTTGAAGGAGAGTACATATAAAGGGACAAGGAGGAAGTGTATGAAAATCTCTGACTTGTGTTTAAAAAATGATGAATATGGATTGTCTACACAGGAGTTGCCTGTGCAATGAGGCAGGTTTGAAGTTTAGTGCTTTACTTAGCTGCCATTTCCATCTGCAGTGTCTAGATCCACTGTGTCCCTCCTACAAGTTTCTGAGGCAGTGGCTCAGCTGAGTTAGCAGGGACAAGAGACAGAGGGACCTAAAGTGACTACTTTTAATGGGAGGCTTTGCACAGAATGTGTAGAAAACTGGAATTTTGTATGCTCACTTAGAGGTCTGTATCATTTACAGAATTGCAGAAACATCTCTGTGTTCCTTTGAATGTTAGAATGGAGTTGTGGAGAGTTCACCTGCAGTGCATATGGGGTAGTCAGAGGTAGATGGAACATGTACTTTACCATAGATCTATAAATGTTTGAATGCACATATATATGTTTACTGCATGTCCGTAGAGTTCTGTGATCTGGTAGCATCTGTGCTACTTGTCTTGAGTTGCTGGCAGATCTGCAGTGCTTCCAAACGCCTGAGCAGATAGAGCTAGCATGGTATTCTGGCAGCATTTTTAATAACAAAGTTGCTATCAAAGTCCCAGCAAGGACAAAGAACTGCAAAGGTGCATTAAAGACAACTGAAATTCTGGCAGCAACGCAGTCCTGGGTTTCTCAGTTCATGAAGGCCATCTTGATAAGGAGGAACCTAGACAGGCAGCTGTTGAAAGCAGAGCTAGGATTGTTCCTAGCAGGACTTCTCCTGCTTCCAATGGCTTTCAGTAGCACTCTTGGCCTTGCTTGCTGTCTGAGCTTCTGAAAATAATCAGGCACCATCAGCACAGTTTTGCAAGCAAAGCTAGAAATGCTGTATAATGTGCATGTTCCTTTTAAGCCACCTAAAATAAAGTCACTTCTTTGTTTTCTTGTCAGATTGTCTGTGTGGCTCTTGTCTTTTAGGCTGTGACAACAAAACTGGCATCAAATGCTGTGTTGATATTAGAGAGAGGAGAAAAATATGAACTGTAATTACAGCCTTAGCTTTCAGAACATTTTGTGGGTTTGCAGGCAAACTGACTTTAAGGTGTTGAAATACCAGGACCCTTGTTTTCCTCTCTCCCCTCATAGTGTCTCTGACTCCCCCAGAGCACCAAAGCTCATCCTCCTCGAATCTGTGGAAGGAGACTGAGGTGTAGTTTCAGTGCAGCTCACGGGCTCTTGATGCACTCTTGACGGCTTTTTGATTGCAATGTTATTTCCTTGCAGAGCTGATGTGATTCCCTCTGTGCCACAATAAAACCACCTAACAATTTTTCTGCCCTTTCAGGAGAAAGGAAGCAATTTTGAAAAAAATATAGCCACATATATCTCCAGCATTTCTAGGCTAAAAAATACATCACATTTTAAATGTGGCTGTGGCTCTGCAGGCTTTTCCACACCCAAACAATGCAATGTCATGGTTGAAAACTTCATGACTTGTGAGATGCAGTGCAGGGCTGGTGAGGTATACATTGCATTTTTTTAAAAGTTATAGTGCTGCATATATTAGAAAGAGAAAATACTTATTTGTCCTTTGATATCGAGCACTGATTAGTAGCCATGTCAAATCTGAATTAAAAATATTTTTAATTGTGGCACTCACCAGCAAATAAAAGACACATTAGATTATTTTGGAATGTTTTTATGGCTCCAAGTGAATAATTTGACAGATGGTACTAAGGCACTTGGTTATAATGCCAAAGGAATCTAAAAAATGGTCTTGCTTAAAACGAGAAAGTAAATTCTCAAAAAATTCTACCACAGTTTTACAGAAGCATGGAACGTGCAACATGGATAAAGAATTGGATGTGAATCCCTAATGGCTTAGCCTGCCTGAAAACCCCGGGGAAGTCTCATGCAAGTAGCAATGCTGTCCCACACGCACGTGGATCATCTGCATCCCGTGGGTCTGCACCTCCTGAAGACAGATGTGAGTACGTAGGTACGGGCTGTGTTTGGAGGGTGTATGAGTTAGCGACACAGACCCAGCTGCTGTGAAATCATGCTAACTTTGAGGCATAAATGAGGTGGAAATTTTCCAGATTTGTATTTAAAAATCACATACTCAAGAGTTTTGGAACTATGCAAGCCCCATCTGTTTTAAAAATTATACAGCACTAAGAACAAGCCCCAGTATACATCCAAACTTGGGATGTTGTATAAGAAACAGAAACTTCTAGGTTAACGGGAAGGTTTCCAAAAGATGATTTTGTGTGTCTCTTCTGAAGCAGTTGGTTAAATGCACTCATTGCCTAATCTACGGTTTCTAGCACTGATCATGAACTATTTTCAAATTTGAATTTCTGATGGAAGTGTTTCATCACATCTAATGACTGAACCATATTAGTTGGTAGGTCATGCTCAGCTAGGAGAGGGCTCATTCTGGCACCAGCCAGCCCATGGCCCATCTGCTGCACAATAGCTGTCTTTAAAACAAGGATGCTTTGGCTGTATGTGCTTCTAAACGTAGTTAAGGTTGGTGCTGCTGAATGGGAATGTTTGAGAACGTCTGAATTTTCCATAGCTTTGGATGAAGTAACAGTTCCTCTTGGGACATGCTTGTGAGCACAGGGAGAAGGCCACTGGGAGCAGTCCGCACAGGTTAACCAGGAGTAACCATGCCTGATGAACCTGATTGCCCTCAATGGTAAAACAATGGGATTTGTGGACGAGGGAAGGAGTGTGTGTCATTTACCTTGATGTCAATGAGGCTTTCAGCACTCTCCCAGAATACTGCTCTCTCTAGTGTGGGATATCACATTCTGGATGGGCAGACACTCAATCAGTTAAAAAACTGGTTGGCTCATTGATCCTGGCCACACTCAAAGGCAGGTAACACTTGCAGTGCTTGGGTCTGTCCCGGGGCCTGTCCAGTTTCTGAACTTTGCCAGTGACCTGGAACAGATGATGGAGCATGCTTTTGTCAAGCCTGCAGCTGACACCAAGTTTTGCATGCTACTTGTCAGTAGTGTGAGGGCAGATCGACCATTTAGGGGGACCCTGATAGGCTGAAAGACTAGCAGGAACCATATGACATTCAATAAGGACAAACAGAAAGTCTTGCATATGGAAAGAAATAGCCTTGTGACAGTAATGACCCCAGAAGACAGAGCCTGACTCTTCACTGGGGTATGTGGTGGGAGAATGAGAGACAGCAGGCATAAACAGACTCAAAAGAAGTTCTGACTGCACATAAGGAAAACTGGTTTCCCCATGGGGACTCTCAGCAGTGGAGCTGGCTGCCCAGAAAGGCTGTGCAATTTCAGTCCTTGGAGATTTTCAGGACCTGACCGGCCAGAGCTCTGAGCCAGCCGAGCTGACCTCAGGCTGATGCTCTGTGAGCAGCAGGTTGGACTAGAGACCTCCTGGGCTCCCCTCCAGCCTGATTTATCCTGTGACTCTGTGGTCCTCTGAGTTTGACATTTTTGGGTTGAACATTAGATTCGTGGGTGGAGTAAGGCAGAGTTGACCACACTGGAGTCATACCAACATATATTGGGGTGGGAGTTGTTATTTCAAGTCTTCCAAAGAGCCTGGGATAGAAGAGAGGAGAGGTGCAGCTCTGTAAAACAACAAGCCTGTGCGTTTGGTGACCAAGTCAAACAAGAGCTGCTCAGATCTCTTTTCATTCAGGTTTCTCTGCTGGCTCAATCACTGCAACGTGTTACTGTTAATAAACATTAATTAACATATCTGGGGCTCGCAAAGGGACTTGCATCTGTTTGTTGTAGCCGGGAGACACTCTGTTGCCTGAACTACTGATAGTAGAGTTGCTGTTGTAGGGCGAGAGGGAAGAAAACAGAAAGGTTGACTCAAATCTCATGGAAACAATTAGTAGCAAGTGGAGCAGGGTGTGAAGGCCCCGAGCTCCTGGGCGTGAGGCAGCTTGCTCTGCACAGAGAGCGTGGCGAGGCCCTGGACAGCTGTCCCTGTGCAGGTCCAGTGGAAGGTGCTGTTGATCCAGAAGCTCCCCAGTGCTGCTCTGCCAGGGGTGGCTCTCTCTGCTCTGCTGGCAGAAGGGCTTTGCAGGAGCCTGCGTGCCTTTGGCTGGCACAGAGTGGGCGTGTGGCTGGTGTGAGCTGGGGAGCGCTGCCCTGGCTTGCTCAGTGGGGCAGATCCGGGTGCAGGGACAGGGATGAACAGTGAGTGCCCCATGGCAGAGCTGGAGCAGCAGGAGGGCAGCCCACAGAGCCCAGTGGCACCTTTATGCAAGAGCAACTACCTGAAAAGTGGGTGCAGAAGAACTAAGGAGCTGTGAATTCACACCCCATTGCTGTGCTGTTAGTTTTCTCACTTTAGATGAACTCAAGATCTTTAGGTGATTAGAATGTGGTGTGTCACTGCCAGTGAATGGCAATATCCACCTTTTCTGCAAGCTCCCTGTGATGTTGTACATAGGCCTTGATTACCATTGTCTTTCTCCTTGGCTCTCAGGAGTATGTTTTACAGAAGCACAGGTATTGCTCAGGAAATTCCAAGAATTGCCTCTTATTTTTTATGGTTTTTGCTTCACTTTGCTGTTTCCCCAAAGGATGCTATGCCTTCTTCCATCTTGTTCAGGACACAAAGTCCCTTTGTCATGTCCTGATATTTTATTTTTTTTTTTTTTAAATTTAAAAGCTTGCTTTGGAATTGGTTCTCCTTCCATGACAGTCAGTCCTCAGGAATTGCTTTGTTTTTTTTACATAATTTGCACATCTGTGTTCTATCTGTGGTGTGAAAACCAGCAGAATGCTGGTTGTTAATAACAACCATATATCCATTGCTTTCCTATTGCCACCATGACCTTCCCAAAGTCATTGAAAGTTCATCATCTTGTAGCAACCCCAGATGAGAAGGGCTGGTTTAATGTGGCTATTAAGTGTCCTCACTGCATCTGACATCCTACGAGTTCTTGATGCTGGTTTGATTCACTTGTCACCTCTACAACAAGCATGGTGAGTTTTAAACAGGCTCTGTTTGATCCAAACTCAGGTCTCCAGGGAAGGGTAAGATCTGCTGACGATTGTTTGTGGCAGACATTTGCCTGTCCTGTAATGACATGGGAGAATGGCCCTTTAAATCACAGGGCTGTCAGCAGCTGCAAACATCTGTGGATATGGGATCTGTAATCTCTCCTCTCAGACCTTGACATTGCTGTTTAATCTCTGCTATTTGTGACTGCAGGGTTTTGTTTATAGGAGTCATGTAAAATCCCCTGCAGGGAGGAGTCACTCTGCATTTCTCATTTGAATGGCAGTGGATATTGCACAAATACATGTTTATGTCACACAGACACAAACAGCTATATACAAAAGCAAAAAGACACAGGGGGCTCTAGTGCAAACATTACTGTATCCTCCAGGAAGCTGAATGGGGCAGCAGTTGGTACATGGCTGGAGCAGTTGGCTTTTCAAGTGGTACACTATGAGTCCCCATTAAAGTGCTCATTGTTTTGGAACTGAGGACTTTTTTTACTGACCAAGAACTGCCTTTCTGAATGAATTTCTAAGTTCTCATTTTTTGCTTTTCTTACAGGACATATTTAAAAAGTCTTTTGGTCTTTGGTGATGGGTGTTTAGTAAAAGGCAGGTAAACCTTTACAAAAAGAACCGTGGAAGTCTTGTTGTAAAGGGTGATGTATATAAAGCCCTGGTCAGAAAACACTCAGAACACATG
>NW_008591537.1:12764-16555 GCF_000691845.1 Merops nubicus | reverse complement strand
TCCATTGACTTCAGTGAGCCTATGCACACTCACAGGGTTGTTCTTGTGCTCATTCTTCATCAGGATCAATGGTTTAAAGAGGTAAAATCGGGCTGCAGGTCTGTGGGGTGTGGGGGATAAAAAAGAGTAATATCTACTGAAAGGTCAGAGAATATTTGTGTGGCATCTTACACTAACAGTACAGGCAGCACAAATCTTTACAAATAGGTGTCCTGCTGGTACCAATTGAAATGTAGGAGGCAGTTAATGTCTCTCAATTGTAAGTGTCATTTGATCCCCAGGGAGGCATTTAATGGATGATATTTCCCTATTGAGAGCCCTGTCTCTTCTTTCTGTACTTCATTAGTAATAGCTGAGGGTCCTCTTGTTCATTAAAAATGTATGCACTGCTTACCCAATTTCTCACATACAGTGCTATGGAAAAGGATCATTCCTAAAGAACTAAATAGAATATTTTGTCTTTAATTACAGGGTGTCTTCCATTCTGCAGGCAGGTTTTCCATATACCAGCCTGAAGGGAGGAGAGAACAAAACAGAGGAAAGAAAATAAAACCAAAATAACACAATATCTACTTGCACATCTGCTTGCCTTTGAAAGCTCTCCCCTCCCCATCCAAGCTGTGTGGCCTGGATCAGTCTAAGGACACTTCAGAATGCAGCTCCCACCTGCAGCAAGGTGTCTCTGGGAGATGGATGCCTCGCTCCTGCGGAGGGGCACCTGTGATACGAAACACTCTTCTTAACAAGCATGAATAACTGTATCCATAACTGAAGTCTTGCAGTTGTTTGACAGGGTAGAGCATTACTGTCCTACTGTTGTTAGAGGGAGAAAAAAATCTCAAGTAAGAACTCAAAATACCACAAGTAGAGCAACCTGGAATAATTTCTGCTTCAAAACTCAGGCTGTAACAAAAATCCAAGTCTTTCCCTGGTAGCTTAACAGGACTATATTGACCCATCTCTCTCCCCAAGGATTGGGGGCTGCCATTCATTTTCTGATACTCTTTTGGCTGACTGCTCCTTTATTTTCTCACAGTGCTATACCTCAAATTTACTTTCTTAGAACCTTGATCAGCTCCACAATATAAAGATTATTTAGCAACAGAAATATGTTACTTTAATGGTCTAATTAAATACAATAAAACACTTTAATGTGCAAATATAAAGCCTCCCAGGAGCTGCTCTGTGTGGCTGGGGTTCAGTTCAGAAATGCAGCTCAATCTGCCTGTATGGCTGTAGCACCCCTGCATGGGGCACTCGCCTGGGGTGGCAGAGAGCACACTGGGCTGCCTGTCGTAAACCAGTCCTCTCTGTCCCCTGTGGCTCACAAAAATGCCCTGGTTTCGTTGCAAGTGAATTCATTGCATGTAAAAATAAATCTGCTAGTAGGCTAAGAAATGGTTTCTGTATTAGACAGCAGCTCTCTGGATGCTGGTGGCCACTGTTGGCCAATTGATGTGGTCCTGAGAACCGGGTACCCCCACTGAAGTGAGGCTGCTTACCTTTCCTTTGGACCCTTTCCACCGCCCTGAGGAGCTGCTCCTCCAAGTGTGAACCTGTGTTTGCACTTCAGCACATGTTTGAGTGCTTTGCTGAAGCAGAATCAAACTGGCCAGTTTCAATATTGGCTTGTTTTTGTTTAATGGAGCATGCTGTGTTCTGTTACATAGCTTGGGGTGGTGAGTGAAATCCATTAAACTTGAAGTTAATTAGTGTGGGAAGACTGTAATTTATCAAGATTGCCTGAATGAAAGTAAGGGTATTGCTATTTAATTAGCAAGTGCATTTGGACTTTTTTAGATTATTTTTCCATTTTTTTAAAAATTCCAAATATTGTAAGTACTTTGTATCTAATGAAAGAAGAACTGATTAAGGACAGGAAGGCCAGGAGACTGAAAAGACATTAAAAATGTATGGCATCTTTTCTTCTGGGGAGGGGGGGGAACCTCCAGGCGATTTCAAGAAAAACACTCAGCTGTGTTTTATACTGCAAGCTGCTTTCTTCTTCATTGTCCTTAATTTACTACAAGTCATTGAGGATTGAAACGTCACAGTTACCCTCCTTTGTGGCACAAGATACTGCTTTCCTGCATGGGAACGGGTCTAATCCCACCAGATTCTAGCCAAGCAGCACATGTCCCACTGATGTAAGGGACTGCGGGACGCGATGATGTCGGTTCAAGTGCATTGAGGAGAGTACAGCAAGTTCTCCCCCAGCAGCATCACTGCCTGCACAACTCACTCCGTGTCCATCCTGCCTTCCAGTGAGGGACACGGGGCTGCGCGTTCCTGCGCCTGGGGCTCAACACCGAGTCACTTCTCAGGGCTGCTTGGGGTGGCATCCAGCACCACGCCGCTTGTACCGCGAGTAACGCGCGTCTTTCATCGAATCTGCTGGTGCGTTTAGCTTACGTGCCACAGCGAGGCGTGCATGAAGATAGTCACTGAGAGTCGTAGCAGTGGCTCACGCCTGCCATGGAGGGAGTGTGGAGACTGGGAAATATTCCTGTGCAGTGGGAGACACCTGCTGTGCAGGCCACAGATCGCAGCTCCACGCTGTGCGTGCAGTGCCAGGCTCCTGGCACGGCTGCAGAAGGTAGGTGTGGTACCCAAGTTCCTGTGTGTCTTAGACTACCTGAATGTAGTGCTCACCTCCCTCCTTGGACTATAAAAAGAACCAAGATTAGGTAGCTGGTCTGCATGGTTCCTTAGTCTTTTTAGTCGTGAATTTTACACAGGCATCTACACCTGCCCCTGCATGAGCCAGCTCCACGTATCTGTGTGTCTCCCTTTTGGTAATAGCACTTCCCTGCCTGCCAGGACTGCTGCCAGTAAATGCTTTAGAGATGTATTTGGCAGGTGGAGTCCTTCACTAGTGCTCTAGTGTAATTTGCTCTTGTAGTTGTGTCAGTTGTGTCACTGATATGTTGTACAAACCCCACTATCTGCTGTGACTGCTCTCCTCAGGCACAGTGCTGTAGGAGTTGCACAGGCTGGCAAGGAGCATACCCACCTCTGAAAGAAGTTTCTGGAACTTCTGCATTCCCCACATTGGTGACTGCCATGTAAAAATCCACATTTGTAAGTGCTTGGTGTGCTGTCAAATCTGAGATCTGCAGGATTTAACCAGTTTTGTGACAGCTGCAGGATAGCATTTTGGTTTCCATGGAAACTGGCACTTGCTCTCCAAAATCAAGGTGAAGTGTTGGCTGATTATCTAATAATAATGCTGAGCATTTCAATAGGAAGTTCTTCACCTTCCTCTTCCTGAAACAATTTCCATCCTACAGCATTCAGCAAATGTGATAGAGGTCTTGTGAATTCAAACTGTTGTCACAGCTTGGGCTGTGTAATCTACTTCCCAGAGATGAAAGACAGAATTCAGCCTTGACCCATTCAGCCACTGAGCCTTATGCTCTGCTGCTAAGATAAAGGGCTAATTTGTTCCCACATCTACTGCACAAGCTGGTACCATTGTTTATATGACAAACTACAGAATAACAGAAGTTCCTTTGCTTCACCGTGTGCTTTTATGCTATGATTTGCCAGGGCATTTTTTGTCCTCTAAATGTATTTCCTTGTAAATAATTCCCATTGCATAAACTTCTTATCTGCTCCCACTGTTGCTTATCACCCAAATTTAATTGCTCTTTGGCTTTGCACTTAGTGGGACTCCTGTTTTGAATCAGTGAGTTTCATCGTTTTGCTGAACATTCCTTTTTCCAGGTCATTGATTTCTAAGGTTAACAAAATGAATCCTCCTGCTGATCCTTGTTACGTCCCACTAATCT
>NW_008591537.1:0-12733 GCF_000691845.1 Merops nubicus | reverse complement strand
ACCGCTCCATTACTTTTGTCTTCAGTTTCAGAGGCATTTATTGAACCCACAGATCAGTCTTTTGTGCAGGGAGCAGCTTCATATTGGATTCAGGAACATGTCCATGTGAATATTTCTTATACCTCAATTTGTTAAGGTTGTTTAAATTTTCTTGGTTAATTTGTGTCTTGACATGCCCTTATAAGTGCACTTCTCCACTGCTTATTTTTTGCAAGAGATATCTTTCTTTCTAACCTCTATTCTTTTCCATCAGCTCTTGAATAAGATCTTCCACTATTTGATAGTGTTGACTTTCCATTTTGCAGCACTTTATCTTTTGTACTCTTCTGAATCATTTGACTCCTTGGCCAGCCTTTGTTCATTTTAGGAAGAGAATAAGAGCCAATATTCCTTTGAAGGACATTTGCTCTGTTCTCTTCAGTAAGAAACTGGGGACTTTCTTAAGCCTGTCTTTCATATCACTAACTCCATGTCCCTCTTCTTTTTGACTGTGGGCTGATACCCACTTTAGCCAGGTTTGGTATGATCAGTTGTGTCTCAGCTCAGACATAGTGGGGAGAGCACAGAGGCAGAAAACAAAAGTAGTAATGTTCATGGCCTAACACCCCATGATACCCTTTGAATCAGCTGGGTATTAAAGGCAAAGGGGATAGAGCATAGGTCTTACACTTTTGATATTATCTCCATCCAACCCAAATGACCCGTTTCAGGTACCCGTAGCTGAGTCTGTCCCCTCATAGTTACTGTCTTTGCTAGGTATGCAATATGGAGAAGAAAGGTCTTTTTACATGTTAGTATTAGCGTGTTAGTGTGCCGAGGGTTTGTCTTAAGGAGTGTTATAGCAGCAAGGGTCACATATCTGTCACAGATGTAATAAAAGAAGAAGCCTAAACTAAACTTCTGGCTGGAAGGAACCACTGTGCAGTCTGTCTAGGGCCACCATCGCTCTCAGCTGCATTTTTTATATCAGAAATCTGTTATTTCCAGTGCCCAAGGACTGTGTAGCCATTCGCAGAACATGCTGACATCCCAGTAGAAAGCCACATACCTTTGGCAGTGGCTCAGATGGCTGGGAGCTAAGGAATAAGCAATAAAACTGAAGCTCTCAAGAACTAACAGCTTCTTTGCTAAGGAGAGGCACATTTTTAACAGTGACTGAATATGACTGAAGATAAGAGCTTGACACCAGAGCACTGAGAAGGAATGCAAAGGACACCACTCCTAATCAACAAGATTGCTTATAAATACCATTTCTCTTGAGAAAAAAAAAGCCAAAAAGCTCTGCCTTGGAAAGTACTTTTTGACAAAAACTTGGGTTTACTGTATTGTTTGTTATCTTAGATGATCCTGTTCTATTTTGAATGTATCAGGTTAATTAACAAAGCCCTTCTGAGGTCATGTAATTTCATTCACAGTGGAACCACCCCAAAAACCTCATGCTAAATCCCTTCACATTCAGACAATTATCCCCCAATCAGTGCATTAATTCATAAGAAATTATGTCATACTTGAAAAATCCCCAGCCCATGATATCCAAAGGGTTTAAGTCAGAGGTGGAGGTGTGTCATGTCTAAAAGAAGAGATGGCCACAAAGGCACTTTTGTTTAAAAGCCTCTAGGGTTTGCAATGCCTCATAGCAGGGAGCAAAGTCTGGCTGAGCAGAAAGCTGATAGCAGAAGATAGTCTGCAACAGGCATGGAGTTTATACAGCATCAAACTCTGACTGTGAATTTCAATTAAACATGTTTTGCCAAGCAGCTTTGAGCTACGGTTGTTGCATTTTTTGGAAGAGGAGCTTTGGTGACCAGCTGGGTAGTACTATTAGAAAGAAAAGAAGAATGAACAGCCTGAACAAAACCCCCAAAGCTATTTTTATGGATTAGAGTGGTGTACTGCTTCACAAAGTGCTGGAGATGTGGAGCCTTCTACAGCATGTGCTGCGATCCCACCGAACTACTGCTAGCAGCTAGTTCTCCATGAGCAGTCACCAGCCACTACAGTCCCCCAGAGCCCCATTAACTTAAAAAGGGATCTTTTAAGACAGGAGGAAAGACCACAACCTAATTAGGTAGTCTGGTTCATTGGAAGCACCCAAGCTGTTCTCAAGCTCGGCAAGTCAGGGTGTTTTTAGACTAAATAAATACACCTTCAGTAGCATTTTCGGGTCACTTCTATTTCCAGTAACATTGTTGTAACACAGGAAAGAGAGGTATGTTTGCCTTAATCATTTTCTTTTTTGAAACAGACAGCAGAAGGAACAGAGAAATTACAAGAGGTAGTGAGTTTAGCAAACCTGCACATAAAACAGTCTTTCATAAAAATAAAATGCTGTGTTTACAGCTGCAAATGTATATGTCTGTAGAATTTAAAAATATAAAGCTACTTTTACTGTGTTTCAAGGCTTGCTCTTTTTTAGTTCAGTGAATGAAACGCTCAGGTGCTGGACTTAGTGATAAACCTCGTTGCATTGCAGAACTGCACCATTCATGGAGCACTGGGCTTGTACCTCGTCATAAGTGAGAAAGTTAAAGTGAGCAGTTAGTGTAACCAAAGTCCAGTTGTCTTCTTCACACTGTGTACATTTTGACAGGCTTGTAAAAAGAATGTAGAAGTTCATGACTCTCCCTGGCAGCTTCTTGGGGTGACTGACGAAAAAATGATCTGCAACATACACGGCCACAGCTTGGCTCTGAACGAGAAGACAGGCTTTTATCAGACAGTGGGAGAAAGTCAAAGTCAGCTACCTGGAAAAGGAACATCAAAGAGATCATTTTCACTTTGGGTCCCACTGGCTCAAGTGAGTCCAGCAAGAATACTGGTGAGCCAGAAGTGGCACTTGGTCCTCCAGCGGTTTCAGTCAGTCACCAGCTTCAGACAGATTTCTAATTTATACCTGCTGCACACATGGGTCATAGGCAGTCCCTCTAGAGGTTATTTGTATTCGCATGATGTAAAGTGCTTTAGGTACCTTCCAAAGGGCCACGAAAGCTACTTTTGATTTAGGAGCTCGTGCTTATTACAAATACACTAAAGCAGCAAATGAACAATACACCAGAGCTGGATGGGAGCTGGGGAGAGAAAGGTCATTAGGGTCCGGTGACACTTATAATGCCACTTTAGTTAGCATACCCACTTTGTTTACTATCCTGTATCCTCTCACTGTCCCCCTGCTTGCTTTCAGGTCGCTGCTCTGAGTTAGATCCTCTGGAAGGGATACTTCAGTGCAGACACCTGCCTGGGAATATTAAGGAACTGCCCGTGATAGCCCTGGCAATTCAGATGGTAGTTACAGCTCTCCACAACATGCCTGCTCTGAAGTGTTAGCCTGCACTGATTTTTCCATGGAACAGATCAGGCACAGCAGGGAAATGCTTCTTCCTGCTCTGTTTGTCTGGGGATTAAAGAAGGGAAGTGGCTGAAAGGTATCTAATTACTATCCCAGCTTAAAATAAGAGTAACTAAATACCTCCACAAGGTCTTTTTGTTGTGTGTTACTTCGAAAGGTTGTGTACAGCACCAGTCCTACCACCACTGAAACCAGAGTGATGCAGAGCAGGACAAAGGAAGCTGGCTGGATCCCTAGGAAAGAGCACAAGAACACATTCCCCAGGTGATACAATACGCTGAGAGGAGGCAACAGTGAGAAGGAAATGATGTTTTGGGAGAAGTTTTTGTATTTTTAGAACAAAATACTTGTGTGTAATAGGGAATAAATCTTTCAGCATAGATAATTTCAGGTCTTTCTGAATTCTCAGAGGTGGAAATATGGGGCTGTGAGGTTGGAACGGTCTTTCCCCTTTTACTTCTCTTTTCCCTTGAACAGCCTAAAACAACCCACCCAGCTCTAAGTCCCCAAAGTGTTTGAACCTCTGTGGTACCCCAAAAGGACAGGAAGGAACCTCATCTTCACAGCAGTTAGCAGCCTCCAGCAAAGAGGACTTGCACACTTTGCCCTGAATGCACATTGGTGCCTTCTGGAGGAAGCTGCCCTGCCTGTGTCTGGGTGCTGGCCCACGGTGAGGTGGTGTGACCACGCTGTATTGCAGCCTGGCTGTCCTCTGATCAGCTCCTCTTCACTTGGCCACCTAACCACCTCCTCAGATGAGTCAGGGACCCAAGAGGGACATATGTGAGCATGCCAGCAGGGAGACAGCAGGGATTGCTGGCTTGGGGGACAGAAACCTTTGATGAAATGGGGGCCTACAGAAATCCACCCTTTAAAAATAATGTAACTAAACTGAACAAAAAGAAGAACTGAGACTGCTTAAAGGGGCATTACAGACATGTATGTTTTCCTGGTTATCCTCTCTAACTATGAGAGCTAGACTATTTAAACTGAAAAATATGTAATTTAAGTAACTCTGCTTTCCCAGGAAACTCATTAGCTTCAAGATACTCTAGAGACTAAAGGTTCGGCAGGATGCAAGAAGCTCAGAGCAATTACAGTAGGCACATTATAGGGTCTCCTCTCTCTTCCTCCTTTCTGTGCTTTTAGGGGCCTATACCAGCTTCCAGAAACCTCATCTGCAGGCTGGTTCATCCCTGATTGTCCCTGGCATATTTGAGACTGCCGGCTGCCTGAGAGGTGGGAATCTCCGTGCTGCTCTGGCTAGCTGCTCCTCACCTGCTGGCCACACTTTTATCTCGTGGTACGTCTGCAGCATCATCACGCCCTTCTCCACTCTGACGCTGAGGCAATACTGCCCAGCATCACTGAAGGTATGGCTGAGATGGTAGCAGGAGCCGTTAACCACCACCAGATGGCATTTTTCACCTTCCAGTGGAACACACTCGGCCTTTATAAGCCAGCACAATGCCAGTGGTGGGCTGCAACAAGAGCAAAAAAGAAAAAAAAAACACATTAGGTGAAAAGTTTGCAGAAATTTCATCTGAGTGTGGATGAATTGCCTGGTTGAAATAGCATAATAATTTTGAAAATAATACAAATAGAGATGTAATTAACTACACAAGTGTTTGATTTATAGTATTGGTCAATTGAAGAAGTTCTTTGTGATGCTTCTATACAAGCAAGCCTTTCAGCTGCGAGGCAAATACCTGTGTGGGTCAGAGGCAGGCCACTGTGTGTAGAAAACCCCCTAATCCTTCTCCAATAAAGATAAAAGGAATTTTTTTTTTCCCTGCACTTCCAAGGGAGTATAGGTGTTTTTTTCTTTGTTCTTCTCACACAGAAGAAATCACTGTCTGTGCTACTGAAGCACACACAAGACTTTTCTGATTAAAAAAAAAAACAAAAACACAACCAAAATTAGAAAAAGTGTAAGATGAGCTCTGTGCAACAAACTGATAGCTGGAAAGTGTTAATAAATTGCAAGGATCATAGTACTCCCTCACAAGAACAAAAGGGGGTTTATTTGCTATCAAGCAATCTAGGTGCAATCCCTGTTGTGGCCATGTGTCTTCACACCATGTCTAGTTGGTGGCTTTTATTTACGTTTTCAGACACTAGTTCCAACTGATTCTGCTTGAACTTACCTTATGCACTATGAACTTTGATTCTGACAACAGACAGAGCTTTTCTTTACTCCATCTTACTATAGCATGCTGTTCCTTATCTCTTTAGGACATTCTTTGCTAAAGAAAGCATCATCTTTATGTGTTTAGCTCATTTTCTAGCTTTGTTTTTGATATTCCATCTCTCCAACCTTTGTCCTTGCTTCTCTGTTGTGAACTCCTACTGCCTCAGTCCCAGTCCTGTGGCTGGGAGGTTAGGTCTGGCAAACATCATCCGTTCTAAAACCAAGCCTGCTTCTAGGAATCTCAGGTTTTCTTGCAATGGTTTTTGGCTGTTCATATTTCATTGTTCATATTCCCACCTCCAGTTCCCACTCCTGCCAAAGTACTATTTCCTTTCTGAATGCAAACTGTGCTGCTTTGTCTGTTGGGACTATTTGTGCCTTTAGCAAATGACTGTGTGGTGGGTGCTGCTCACTCCATCCTAAATCCCTAATAACAGTCCTGCTTTTTTTTTTTTTTTTTTTTTTTTTTAATCCAGAATTAGTCTAAACACCTCCCAGTAGCAGAACATAGAATGTGTCAGAACATGTCATTCTTTTGGAAAATAAATTACTTCTGTGGCCAGGGTTTTTTTTGTAGTGAAAGAGCTTTCCTGAGTGTTTCAATGGTACTTATAATGCTTCTGCCATACAAAAAAAAATTGATGTGTCCTAAATGCTGCAGCTTGGGAGAGCTTGTGCTAGGATCAAGGTGCTCATGACTCCCCTATCCACCTATAATCCTTGCTGCATGGAGCCTCTCTGTTTTCTTCATCTTGTGGTAATCTTACCTTCACCAAAATTGTTCCCCAAATCTATTACTCTTATGTTCCAGTCAAGTATTGCTCCTATGCAACAACACTGAGTACAGCTTAATTTAATGGTAGGGAAATTGATTAAGAAGAAAAATTAAAAAGGAAGTTTTAAACTGTATTTTTTTTTCCACTACCTTTTTTTGACTAGTTATCTTTTAACATTCTCTTTTAACATTCTCTTTACAAAGGCTTGCTTTTGTAGGAGGATTCTACTTTTCTGTAAAGATGCAGGCTCTTTCAGGATCTTAGACTTCATGGCATTCAAGTCAGAAAAAAGCAATATTCAGCAGTATTTTGTTCAAAGGAAATATCTTTTCTGTTTTAAGAAACAGTTCTGCAGGGTGCAATTGACTATTCTAAGGAAACAGGAAAAACACTATTTAAGTGTTTTTCCCATATGCCTTTGGAGAAAGAAGTTACATTTGCTACTTACGTGCCATTGATATGAAGAGATAAACTCAAGTTTTCCATTACATGAGTCTCTCTGGAGCCTACTACATTAATACTTTTAACAGCATCTGAGAAGAAGAAAAAGAAGCATGTCACACTCTACATGTAAACTTGAAATTCACTGGCTTTTTAATGAAGGTTTGTTTTCATAGACTTCACAGATTTTAGCTCCATCAGTCACACAAATAATAATATTTGCCTCACACCCAAAAAGGAAACCTACCAGTAGAATTGTTGTAAGTTTTCAGGGGTCTTTTTTTGTGATTTCTTTTTAGTGCATTATCAACTGTTTTATTAATCTTTTACATTTTTACTTATGTGTTTCTAAAATCAATGAGACTTTCCTAATGCTTATTTTAACTAATTTATTTCTTAGGGATAGCTGGAGCAAATTAAACCCTCTGTAAGTTATGGTAAGCATTTTATTGTAAGTTTTAAGTGTATATGAGACTTTCACAAAAGACAGTAACTTCTGTTAAATGAAAAAGAAACAGAAGATTTTATATATTTCCCCTCATTGTTTCTGCCCTAGGGCAGCAGAAAGTCCATTTTGCAATGGAAACTCTTCATTGAATAATGTTGACCAGTTCTTATATGTGAAAATGCTGAAGTTGTCATATTAAAGCTAGATTGTATCTGTACATACAGAGCAAATTCTGTTTTGAGTATGCAAAGTGTTTTATATTTACCTAACAGCTCCAGAGCAGTGGTGAAATCACCAGTTTTCTGCAGAGTTTCTCTGTCGTGTATGATGCTTCCCATTTGCTCCCATTCAGCTATGACCTTCAGGTGCACTGTGCGATTCCCCATGGTAGAGCAGTTATAGTAGACAAAGGGTTCCTTGGTAATCTGATAAACTCTGTGCAACATGGAAAGACTTAGAATCAAAACTGCCTTTTACCAAGTGCTTTCATATTTCTGATTTAAAAAGGGACAAGCTCTCACATATTTCCTTTATAGACAATGCTACAGTCAGTTGTGATCAATGAGGATTCATCTCTGTGGCATTACGAATAGAACTACAATAAGTATAAGACACGGAGTATATTTATACATTTTTAATCAAAGAAACTAAAGATAATGCTAAAAGAATGCACAAAATAGAATAGGAACTGTCAGAAAATTATGAAAACTACCTTTAGAGCAGGTGAACTATAAGGTAACTGAAGCACTAAGGTGGGAGAGGGGGAGGAAAAAAAAGAAAGAAAAAAGAAAAAAAAATAGTATTCAAAGACTAAAGCTTATATTTCTTTTGCATACAGTTATTTGTATTGGAAATATGTTTGTCCTCAGAGAAGGGAAATAACTGAATGTCTTTTTTACTGCCTACTGTAGAGTGGCTTTACCCATGGGTTTACTTCTAACGATTCTGAGCTATGTTGTTTCACTCCCCCCCTCCATTTTGTTATTAGGTGAACTTTAGGTGTGTGTCAATGTGCACCTTCACATTATTTGAGAGACCTATCTATTTTCAAAGGCTCCTCACCCAAGCTGTGGTATATTTATGAGTAGCTGGTCGTAGCAACAGCTACCTACTGCCCAAGCACAAGACTTCTACTGCTTCCATCTTCCTTAAGTGCACAAATTATTCACATATCCAAAACCAGCAACAACCTGCTAAAGGAGACCTGCAGGCATAATGAGGTTTTAAAATAACACTTTACAATAAGTTACTTTTCCTAGTGTATACAGTTCAGTTCAGCTCATTGCACACACAGTAATGCACCTAGGCATATATTTGAACAAGAAATTTAGGTCTTTAAAACATAATGATTTTATGAGTACACAGTGACTTCTGTGCCAAAGTTTTCATAATTCACCAGGTTGTCATGCTAAGAATGTACCAGCTGACAAGGACGTACGTGTTGTCCTGTGACTTACTAAGGATTTTTCCCTAGGTGAGCATCTGAATCAGAGCCACCCGGAATGCTTATTAAAGCAAACAAATTAACCACACTTACCCATCTCCAAAATCCCAGTTGTAGACAAACGATGCTGCCTTGAAGTAATGACTTGGGTCATGAAGAGAGAAAGAAATCCGAGTCACGGCACCCGTGGAGAAACTAGAACCATGTGTGACAAATCTACTGTCTTCTATCTGGGCAATGGTAAGGTTCCCTGTGATAAATTCTGCAGAATAAGGTGGAAAGAGAATGACAGTATGTATCACTTTCATAGCGTGCTCTGAGTATCAAAACTTCATTTAAAATGTACTGCATAAGTCTCTCTGTGTCCTAGCCCAAGTGGTTAAGTGTATTTTCTATCTATTATTCAGTGTTGTTCCATATGTTAGTGACGCAGAGAGATTAAATTACTTATTTAGGGTTATACAATGGGTCAAGGTAAAGCTTCTAATAAAACTAAAAGAAATAATCCCAGACTGATTGAGGTCAGTATCAATTATTACTGTTGATTTAAAAAGAACTGGGAGTAACATCAAGTATCTAGTTCAAGGGATTCAGAATCAAACCAGTATACATGCCCTTCATCTTTGGGGTGAGGGGCTTTGTTTGTTTTGTGGATTTTTTATGTTGCTGTTTTTTAGTTTTAGCTACTTCCACAGAAATTAAAATTCTGCTACTATGGATAACAGATGTGCTATATACTGTGAGTACTGAAAGGGTGAAATTTTGATGTCTGCTATGATTGAATTTGTTGAAAAGGACTGGCAAAGCCTGATCTAAAAAACCTCTCTAACCTATAAATAAAGAGGTATTATGATGATACACTTATCAGCTCATTATAAAATTAATGGGATATTAATTACCAGTAACAGACTCATACTCTGCTAACAATAACATTGGGAGAACTGTTCTCTTATGATGCACACCAAGAATCACAGTTATTGCTTCAGAATAAGGCTTGTAATGGTGAACTAACTGGAGTTGTAATTTATGTGAGTTATTGGCAAATACCTCTGGGCTCTTGTGAAGCCCCTGTGGGTGCTCTTGCTTGGGAAAGGCAAGAAGGTACCAGAATGGGATCTTACCTTCTATAGTTACAGACAGCTTGTATCCCTCTTGCTTGTGGCACGAGAATGTGACAGTGCAAAGTGAGAAAGGAGTAAGATACTCAGCAAGGCAGCAGTTCTTAAGAGAGAAAAGATCTCGTCTACTTTTGTAAAGACTTACCCAATAAGCTTGGTGTTTCTCAAAGTAAAATCTCGATAGCTATTCCCCACAATGTCAGCTATGCCCTAGGGTTGGCTCTTTTGTCCTTGTGCATGTCTTTCCCTTTGGCCGTATGTATTATTGAGTGTCTAAGTGTGGCACTGCGACATGGGGTTGGAGGGAAGTGGTTACTGGTCTCTGAACAAAAGGATTGTGGGAAGCTGTCAGGTGATATTTTGTGTAAATCCCTATATCAGAGATTAGGTTAACCACACTTCACCATTAGTCAATTTGTCAAAAAATGCCTATTTGTGGTTATGAATATCCCAGTAAGCTGAAATTGCACTTAGCAACATTTAGAAATGCAGCCATGATTTCACATCCAATTTCAGTGCACTCAGACAGAACTCTAAAAGATGTAATAGCTCAGTTGTGGGGGTGGCCCAGGCTTTTGCTGTGCCATGCAACAGGGACAAACAGTCGGTTGTCACTGCTGCTGGTTATCCTGACTCTAGGACTAGAAATGCTGGGAAGCAGTACAGGAAGTTTTAGGAGTCTGGACATCACTGAACAATGCTGATGTGGGCACTGCAGCTACTGAAGCATCTGGTTTCTAGTTCTGTTTCTCTGAGGGACAGAGGCAGGGATAGATACAGCATGGCTCAGTGAGTACAATGGCATCCAAGCCCACCTTCAGTCAAAGGGCTACCCAGATCAAACTCTGTTTGCAGAAGCTGTATTTATGCCTGGCTCCCATTTTTCCAACACTAGCACAGGCAGCAAGCATCCTGATGTACACCGAGCTCCTGGAGAGGCTGTAAGGCAGTTTACCTGTGATCTGAAGCAGGGTGACGTTTCGAGCAACCGGCCGACACAGCCAACAGTCTTTATGAGTCACCCAGACGGATACAGGAAAAGTCCCAGGAAATTCACTGGTCACATTAATTACAGAGTTAAACTGCTGCTCAGATTTCTCTATCAGAATCAGAGGAGCATAAATCCAGTTAAAGTGATACAAATTTGATGTGACACTGTCATTCTTCATAATAAGAGTGGCGTGAATTGTAGCTTGAGCTCCTGTTGTGATGGGACCATTGTTGGTTATTTCCAGACCATGCTCCTCTGTGTAAATTAGAAGAAAAAAAGAACCCAAACTTTGTTACACTGCATTTTTAACTTTGTTTATTTACACATTTTAACTAGTCAGCCGCAGGTATGTGACTCACAAGGACACTTAGCAAAGTCTTTACCACCTTTTTTTTTTTTTACCATGTAAAAACCTGGAATAGAAACTGTTGCATGTATATGTGAGTACAAACAAGTAGCATTAAATGTGTTAGAGTGGGTCCTAGAAATTTTAATAGTAGAAGGCAGCTTCAGACTAGAACAGCACAAAAACATTAATGAGATTTTATAGGCAGAGCTGGGCACTGGCTGTAGGTTCAGTGTCACTAGTGACCTAATGCGGTCACTAAACTTCCAGCTACTGGTAGAAAGTCAAGCTCAGCTCTAATCTCTGTCCTAAAAAAATGAACACATTTTTTTTGTTCAATCTTGGGTAAGACTTCATCCTTTGTCAGCTCTGTTGACCCACAACCTTCCTCCTAACTAAACTAAAACCCATCAGTACCACCTACTTCTTCTCTATGGTCCACCACTGTCTTCCTTTTCCAGGAAAGGACCAAAAATCCCAGTGTAAATGAAACTGGTACCATGCCCTAGTGGCAGATCAGTTGCTATCCAGAGGGACCTGGACAAGTTTGAGAAGTGGGCCCATGTGAACCTTGGTCTTGCACCTGGATGGGGTCACCTCTGGTATCAATACAGGCTGGGAGATGAAGGGATTGAGAGCAGCCCTATGGAGAAGGACTCGGGGGTACTGGTGGATGAAAAGCCAGACATGAGCTGGCAACGTGCACTCGTAGCCCAGAGGCTGCATCAAAATCACATCCTGGGCTGCATCAAGAGCAGTGCAGCCAGCAGGTCAAGGGAGGAGATTGTTTTACAGTGAGGGTGGTGAAACACTGGCACAGGTTGCCCAGAGAGGTGGTAGATGTCCCATCACTGGAAACACTCAGGGTCAGGTTGGAGGGGGCTCTGAGCAACCTGCTCTAGTTGCAGCTGTCCCTGCTCACTGCAAGGGGGCTGGACTAGGTGACCTTTAAAGATCCCCTCTGACCCAAACCACCCTCATTCTGTGAAACAGCAAGGCAAGAGAAGCACAGGACTTGTGATACTGAACCACCCCTGCTGCCCTGGATCACTCACCATTCATTCCCATTCCACAACACAAGGAACGGCCCCAAGTTTAGACTTTTGAGTTAATAGATGAATGCTTGTGATTTGATGAAATCTGGCACAGAGAGGTTTGAGGTCACTAGAAGATTCACACTACTCTCCGCTTTGTTTCAGCAGAACTTGGGAAAAAACCCAGCCAGCTACCTCACGCTTATCTAGCACTCCTCCTCGGAGGTTATCGTGGTACTTTGCAAACCAGGGCCATACCCAAGCCCAAGAGCTGCGGCAGCTGGAGATTAAGTGGCTAACCCAAGGTCACCCAGTGAGTCAGCAGCGGAGCAAGACATTTCATCCACTTCAGGGATTTCTTCTGCCTTTCTGATCTCTCTTTGCAAAACGCAGCACTGCAAGGCTACCGAAGCAGGAGACCGAAGCTGCCCAGATGCCTCGTGCCCCAGGGCGCGGGGCCAGCGGAGGAAGCAGAAGGGCAGCGTTTGGGTTAGGAGGCGCGAAGCTGGAGGCATCGGCACGCCCCAACTTCACTGCAAGCACCAAGGTCGCAGCGCCTGAGAATGAAGTCTGGGGTGGCGAGCGAGTGCGCGGAGCT
>NW_008591536.1:55272-76050 GCF_000691845.1 Merops nubicus | reverse complement strand
TCTTTCCTCTCACAGTCCCTGTGTGGTGAAGCCAGGAGGAGAACATTGGACACCAGCAGCATGAGAGGCACTGTCATCAGAGTGTGATTGTCTGTGCTGGGGGGTCAGTTCTCTGCTTCCTCCACTGATACCTCTGAAAATCCATAGACACTTAACAATTTCTGGACCTAAAGCAAAATATGGATTTAAATAAGGTAAATGAGGTCCTAAGTACCAGTTCTGTGCCTCTTGTCCCTTCCTTTTTCTAAGCAAGGTTGCTGATAGATCCCTCCAGTGTGTAATGGGGTTTTTAGATGGATAAAAATATCTGAAGAACACAGCTTTGCTCCTGCAATACCAAAGGGTAGGGCATTTAGTGTTTCCTTAGTAGAAGGCCAGTATTAATGGTCAAACAAACAAAAGCTATTTAATACACCAGCAGTATTAGTTTACAGATTTAAAAATAGGTTCATGTAGGACTCATCCATTTTAATCAAGCACCATTCATTGGTGGCTCCTTGGTGATAACAAGGTAGACTAGAGAACAGCAGCAGGCTGCAGGGATTTGTAAGTGACAGCTTGGCACTTAATAGTGAATTACCACCTTGCATCTGAGGGTAGTGGGTGTAAACTCCTCTCAAAATCTATTCACTGTTAAAAATGTGCAGAGTTAGAAAAGCAGCATTACTGTGCTGTGTCAGGAATTGTGTAATGCTGTCTATTTAAACAGCCTGGCCAAATTTCAAGTTGTTTTGTAACATTTATGTCACTTATAATGCGGGCTCATGGTGCAATCAGTATCAATATCTTGGCATTTCACCTTTCTGAGGTGTATAAAAAGGGTTTGTTCTCATCCTAGCACCGTGCTAACAAAGCCAGGTGTGTTTTGGGATGCTTTTTCTCTTCAGAAGTGTTCTGCTATACTGCTTTTGGCAGCAAGGAAGGTATTTTAACCTTATCTGTGCCTGGCCAGCAGACACGTGGTGCATTGGCAGGAAACTGCTGGTTTACCAGGCAGAGGTAGTTTGTCAGAGCTGTAGTTGTAGGATGGGCTTTACAGGTTGCATGTAAAGGTGTTTTGATGGAGTGCCTTACATTTATTACTGCATTATATTACTTAGCCTTGTTGAACCTCAGAGCATCCATCCAGCCTGGCCAGATCCTTCTGTGGAGACTCCTGACCCTCCAGCAGATCAACACTCCCACCCAAATTGGTGCCATCTGAAAACTTACTGAGGGTGCCTCCATCCCCTCACCCAGGTCATTGGTAAAGTTTCTAAAGAGAACAGGCCCAGTACTGAGCCCTGGGGACAACCCTTGTGACTGGCCAGCTGGACTGAACTCCATTCACCACATGGTCTCACTGCCTTTTAGTGAGCTCTAGGGCTTGTTAGTACATAGGAATCAAGCTAGTTCAACAAGAACTGTATTGCTAAGTTATGCAAAAGCATATTTTTAGAAAAAAAAAGAATGATTTTGCATCCAACCTGGAGCAAATGTGATTTCACATGTCTTAGTGCTATGTGCATTTATATAAACAGAGGAAAAAAAGGCTTCATTCTGCACTTGAGAGAATTAAGAAATCATCTCTAGCTGAGTTGGTTTCAGTAATGGAATCTGGAGAGCTGACCAGCACTTCCCAGATCATATTCTTTACTCCCACTGCTCAAGGAGGGAAAGTGCTGGAATGCACATTCCTATCACTTCAGCAATCTTCCATTTGACACAGTTTCATCCCCTCAAACAGCCCCAGTCTCTGTGTAGCTGTCTGCTGAAAATAAACCCCTGTTGGAACAGGGTTGGGTTACTGTGCATGGCAGTTCCTCTCCTTATCTGTTAAGCCCTGGAAGTGGTAAGGAGCATGTTATCAGTGGTAAAGGAAGCGTTTGAAGCCCAATCACTTCCCTTGGCAGAGGCATCAGCTGCCAGGAATTCCTGTGAGATCTCAGCAGCACTGTGTGCTGTGTGGATGCCTTTGGCAAGCCAGGATGATGTGCTACCTGTCAGTGGTTTGTGCCTGGAATCTTTTTTTTCCTGCTGTATCTTAAGAGTCAGGAGCATTGCAAAGAGCAGTTCAGTTTGTCCCCCAGGGAAGCCCCATGAGAAGATATTTTTCAGGGTTGTCTTCTTTTGGTTTGCCTTTTTTATTTCATAATATTCCAAGGAAAGGGAAATGTGCTTGTGAAGGTGTCTCTGTTAATGATACAGTACAATCTTTTCCTGAGGTGGGTTCCAAAGGAACCAAAAATGGGGAAAGCCTGGCCAGATGCCCTCCTCTGGAGTTACCTAGTGTTAGATGTTTGTGCCACAGCTAAAAGCTCAGCTGGAAACAAGAGGAGAGGAGAAGGGCTCCCTGATCTGTGTCTGTGCAGAGCTGGGCAGCTTAGCTCAGATCTCCTTCCATCAATGATTTTCAACTAAGTCTGCTTTTAGTGTAGGAGGGCTCATTTGTTCCCCCAGCTCTTCTGTGGGCGTGGTGATTTTCAGTATCTTGGCAGCCAGGAGCAGCTGCAGGCTGTAATGTCTTCATGTCTTCCATTCATCTGCAGAGTGATTAAAAAGAAAAATAAATATTTATTTTAAAAAGCAAAACATGACACGGGAGTCCCCCCAGGCCAGTCCCTTTGAAGAGGTGGAAGTACACAGTAAAACCCACAAAATCTGGCCTGAATTTTGTAGTGTATTGATGCTATGAAAGATAATCTTGCTGGGTTTTGCTTCCTTTATGAATAAATGAGTGATTTTGACACTCATGCCCATATTGCATACAAAGTGGTGCTCCTTTCTTCTCTGGATGCTGTTCATCTCTCCCAAAATGATTTTGCTATATTCTGATGTGTTCTTTTACCTTTCTTTAGACTAAGGCCTTCTGCTCCTGTTCCCCATCTTTTCCATAAGGTTTCTTTCTGAAGCACAGGGAGATGTTGCAAGGGCTGCTTTAAGGACGTGAGGATATAAAAACAACTATGTTCACAGTGTAGGTGGAAACTGCTTCTATTAACTTAATAATTCCAGCCACAACTCCCTGAAAACTGGCACATTCTTCTGCCAAGAGCAACAGATTTTTAAAATCTGGAGTGTCTGGGCCAGGCTTCTTGATGCCAAAATGTTAGGAAAATATTCGAGTAAGTTCACCTCAGTTTTTGGATTCTTCTGTTTCCTGGTCTTGCATCCAACTCGCCACTAACTCCTCAAAAAATTTCTTCCCTGGAACAAGATCACACCTGTGAAATTCCATCCAGCTTGGTTTCTTCCAGTGGAATGGGGAGGAATCCAGCATGGGTTTTATAATGGAAGGGCAACTCCGAGTATGAGGGAGGAGTTTCTCTCCATGAAACTTGACTGATGCTGCTCACACATTTACTGCTTGTTTTACAGTTGTTGCTTGCTGTAGAGGAAGCTAATGGCCTGTTAGTGATCCAGCTTTCATGGGCAGGAGTCAGGTAAATTGTCTGCCAGCTAGGAAAGCCTGCTCAAAAAACTGGCAGGGTGGAATTTCAAGGCTAAGCAGGTCCTTCCTGACCCCATGTCATCATTGCCATCCCCAGAAGGAAGAGGGGGGGGTTGCTCATGTAAGGTGTGGGGGGACATGCTCAGGGGAGCTGGAGCTGTCTGTCTGTCCTGCTGTCTGTTTGGAGTTGTAACTCTGAAATGGATGGAAACAGCCAAATTCAGGCTGCTGTGGGCTTATGCTGATGTTCTCTGGTGGCTTTAGCCACTAGGTGATTTTTAAAGCATGTTAGATGCTTTGCTCTCACCTTTCTTCCTTTGACTAACAGCTGCTGAAATGGATAATTTAGAAATGTTTATCTTTTTTGGATAAAATAAAACAGCCAGGGAAATCTGGGCATACTTGTCTCTTCTTTGCAGCTGGGGACTTCCTGTTGACCTCCTGGAGGAATCCAGCTTTTTTTTTTTTTTTCTTCCCCTGCATTTAACACTGAAACTAGAGCAAACTTGTTTGTGGATTTTTAGTCTTTATTGGTGCATAGTGGCTATTTGATGGCGTGAGTAAATCTTGAAAGTGACTGTAATAAGCCCAGCTGTTAACTGTGGCATTGACCTCCTGCTGTCAGCCACCCTCATAAATCATCTTTAGCAGCATGTCACAGAAATGCATAAAAATTGTTTTAATTAGTAACTGGAACAGAGTTGTGTTGGAAAAATTTTCTTCCCTGAGGTTTAATGACCTAAAAAAAAACCCAGAAAGATGTATTATAATTAAAATATATTAAATTTTTGAAAGGAATCTGTGGACTCCAGAAAAAATAATCCCTGTTTCACTGGTGTTTCGTAGTTTGAAAGAGGATTAAACCCCTTCTGTTTTTGCATACAGTAAGCCATACTGTTAACAGGAATGGTGTTAAAATACACCATAATATTGCCACAAGTAGGCCAAGCTGGTGTAATTTTAATATCTAGCAAACTCCACGTTGATATGATCCCTGAGATGTGCAGGAGCAGGGATGTGTTTTTACTCTCTGCTGGAAGTTTGTCATACCAGTGGATGTACTGGCTGTTAAACCAAACACCCCTGGGAGCTTGGACATCCTGTGTTTACTGTACCTGCTTACAAAAAGGGTAGTTTGTTTAGTTTGTGCTTATGTGCCAGAGTGTTGAGGTTTGATGACAGAGTTGGCAGCTTGGGGGTAGCAAGTTAAGCTGCAGATTTTAAACTGCTCATTCATGAGCTCAGCTTTCCAGTGCTGTGTGCCTGCCTTTGTCCTGGAGTTATAAATGTTTGCATTCACTTCCCCGTGAAGAAATACAGATAGGATATAACCTGATCTGGCAAAATTTGTATTCCTGACTGTCTTGGCATTGAGATCTCATGATGGGCAAGGTGTGCTGCTCTGAGGAGTCCAGATAGGCTCCATATGTGTGGCCAGGTATGTACCTGTACCTCAGTACCCTTGTTCTGAAGGGACACACACACACAGGCACATACTCTCACCCACACACACTATTAGAATGTCTAGAAGGCATCTGAACATGTTTGTAGACTTGGGTTTTGTTGTTTTACTCCTTGCTGTGGTGTGTGAACAGAGGATGGAGCTTCTGCTTCCATGTCCTGCATGCAGGGCTCTGACCCTCTGGTCTCCTGGGCATCCATACCAAAAAGCTCTTAAATTTCCAGTGAGAATTCCAAAGCTATCAATTATTTATTTCCACTGGCTTTTCCTTTCTGGCCATTTTGTGCACAGAAACTGCTAATTTGGGTTGCTGTTTGCCTCCAGGAAAGCAGTATAGAAGTGAAGGCTTCCGTTTCATGTCGTGTGGATGTATGGCTGTGGTTTGTAAAAAGAGAATACTTGCATGAAGAACTGTGTGATGCTCTTTAAGACTCCCTCTCCTGAAGTATACCTTCTTTTATCTCTCTTGAAACTAACTGAACTAGCTTTGATTCTACTTAGGAGTTCCTATTTCCATCCTTTTTCATATGAATGAAAGAAACATTAACAAAAACTCAATTACTTGCTATGGGACATGTTTTTAAGATGCAAGACCTCCTCTACCACCAACCTAAATTTCTTCCTTTCAAATATTTCATTTCCCAGGAGGAGAAGCTTGGTTAAGTCTGCACACATACACTTAAAGTGAAATGTTTTTCTGGACAATCAGGGGTTGGTTTGTGAGCCTCAGTCAGAGCTGACACCTCTAAGTACAGAGTGAGCTTTTGGCACCATCACACTCAGCATTATGAGAGCAATAATTTAGAAGGAAGTCTGTTACTTAATAGAGACCCACAAATCCAGTGGTAAAACAAACTGGAAATAAAAATCTATAGTGCCATATACTTTATGTATGTTTGGGATCCTTCCTTGAAGTTAAGTCTGTTCTATTGGAAGACTGCTGAAGCTTATAAATATGGTTATAAAACCAATTGCCTACAAGAAAAATCTCCCTTTTTGGGTAGGTGGTATTGTCTGGTCCTACCAGCTTATGTTTAGATGCTAACAACATTTTCAAGTTACCTTGAAATTCAGTGGAGCTGTATAATTGCTCTTGTATGGTGCTTGAGTGTTAACTTAATAACTTATAGTTATTGCAAGCTTGACATGTCAAAACATTCAGGCTTCAAAATAACTGATTTTTGGGCCAAGTTCCCATTTACCACCTTGAAGTAGTTTAATAAATCAAAAGAGCTTCTGCTATTTTTACAGCGTTGAGTCCAGGAATTGCCTTTGAAATGCCAGTGAATTATTTAATATTTTGTCATCTGCTAAGTCCTGCAATAATTTTGGGTGTAGCAATCCTGGAATGGGCAGGGAGCCCTCTGGGAGCTGGAGCTTTGGTGCAAAAAGGGTTTGGAGGAAAGAAAGGGCAGTGTTGTATCAGGATGGGGAAGTGTCGTGTGAGGCTGAGGGTGCTGCCTGGCTAAGGGGAGAGAGATTCAGGATAATTTAGGTGTGGTGAAGGTGAGGCAGGGAGCCACCAGAGCCTGATTCAGAGTCCCTTTCCATGCCCCTCCTCTTGAGGCTCAAGGTTTGATTGAGTGTCATGCTTTGCCATTTGTTTTAAAACTCAAGAAAAGCTCAGTTGAGTTTGGAGCCTCTTCTTGGTGAAGTGAACTCTTAGACTAGTGCACACATTCTGAATTAGTAATGAATTTTAGCAGCAACACTGAAGCTGTGATGTGCACTTTGAATACACCCCAGACAAGCTGTGCTGGGTTTTGTTTCCCTTGGTACATGGTCCCTGCATTTGTTTGAACCTTTTTTAAGCCTCCCTGTGTCCCTCAGTTTCTAGCGACTTCAAACTAAGTGGACTTCAAAGTAAGGAGATCTTTTTAGAGCTGGTTGGTGTTGATGCTGAATTTGGAGGGCACAGCCCTGGAGTCTTGCTTTCCTCTCACAACTGGCCTTAATTGCCAGGTCCCCACTGCCCCGTGTCCCTCACACCACATCTCCATGGCTTGGAAACCCCTCCAGGGGTGGGGACTCCACCACTGCCCTGGGCAACCCTCAAGGGGGAGAAATTGTTCCTCAGCTCCAACCCCAGCCTCCCCTGGGGCAAATTGAGGCTGTTTCCCCTTGTCCTAGTGGTTTTTCCTTGGAAGCAGAGCCTGACCCCCCCCCTGGCTCCAGGCTCCTGTCAGGAGCTGTGCAGAGCCAGAAGGTCTCCCCTGAGCCTCCTTTGCTCCAGGCTCAGCACCCCCAGCTCCCTCAGCTGCTCCTCCCCACACTTGGCCTCTAGACCCTTCCCCAGCAGCTTCTTTGCCCTTCTCTGGATGCACTTCATCCCCTCAGTGTCCTTATGGTGAGGGGCTGAAAACTGAACCCAGGATTTGAGGTGAATATGGCTGAATGTTTTATTTCCTATTGAAAACCAGTTGAGGAGTGGATGGTGTATCATGTTTTCTGTTAGGACTATGTGTCCTGCAAGTTGCTATGATCAGATTAAGGATAAAACAGCCACTGTAAAACAAACTCTACCTGCAGCAGCAGCAATAATCCTAAATCTTATTGCTACCATAACGTGCCCTGTGTGCACATACTCCAGTGCTCCACAGACAGAAGTTCATTCACACTGAAGTGTGCTTGGCACCATGGCTGAAGACAGTTTGAGTGATGGAAAGGCCTGGAGCATTTTACAGCTTGTGTGTGCCCATTCAGACAAGTTATTGCTGCAGAGGAATGTTTATTCTACACAGAATTGTTGGTGATTCATTGGATTTTTTTAATAACAAAACTTAATTGAAATGCTCATCTAAAAAAGCAAAATAAGGTTTGTGCCTTTCTGTGGAGAACAAGGGTGTCAGAGGAATGTGGTTCTTAGGAGCTTGCTTAAGAGTACATTACCCAGTGGCAGGATTACACCAAAGCTGTTTTTCTTTGGAGAATGCAATTAAATGCTTAAAAACTAACAGCCCAACTCTGCAATTCCACTGAGAAGTTCTCAGTCAAAGTCTGAAAGGTGGAAACCTGTTTCCAGTGTGACCCTGGTGGTTCAAGACTCCCCTTCCCTGAACTGTCATCTGGGAAATTTAAAGGTTAAAATGCCCTTTTCAGACCTTTGCCAATTTATCTTCTGCCTCTGGCATCTGAGCAGAATTTTCTAAAATAAAAATTGAAACATGGTTTTGGGTTGGTCTGTGATTCTTTATGCAGTTTACCTATAGTTTTAAATCTTGAAGTCTATGCTCTGGAGACAACCAATTAAGATTTAAAAAAAAAAAGACACAGAAGTAGAAGTCATCCTATTTATTAAGCCTTTCCAAGATAATCTCTTTAATACCTTTAATTTAAGGCATTTTGCTTTACTGTTCTTGCTGCTTTACACTGAGTCATTTTACAGAAGCTGCATTTTTTTTTTTTATCTGAGGGAGTATTTTTCTTCTTCTCCTGGGATTTTGGGAATATACATGAGATACTGCTTTTGCCACATGGCATAAATAATCTGTGACAGGCAAATAATGGGGTAATTCCTGTGTGTACTTGTGTTCTGGAAAATAGTTTAATGTTTTCCAGTTGGCCTTGGTCTGATTAGATCTAAGTAAGCCTTTACTAGGGCTTATTTAGTGAACTAAGAGCTTCACTCTTAGCCAGAATTTAGCAGGAATCCATCTTTAGCATCTTGTGGCTGACAAGGCCCAGAAAAGCTCTAATAACCCCACCTCCCCTTGGTTTCTGGTAGTCATAAGGTTGCAATTAATATTTAAGAGCGTGGGATGCTCTTAAGTAAAATGAATTTGATTTTCCAGGACTGGCAGCTCTGGTCTTTCTGAGATAATGTCTTTAAGAAATAAGATCACTGAATTGTAGAATTAGATTAAAAATTGTGGGAATTTCAAAATAAAGTTTCACTGTTCCTTAGGGAATTTTCTGTGCAAGCCTTTAAATGTACAAGTCTCCTCAAGCCTTTCTCAACAAGAGTGAAGAAACTTGTTTAAAGAAACTTGAATTTCTTTACATAATTGCTTAAGACTTAAGGTTTCAACAGGATTATTTAGACTTTTTTTTTTTTTTTTAACCTCATTTCTTTTCAGAACTGAAAATTAGTGACAGTGCTGTCAACTCTTTCATTCTCCATGGCTGCAGTGTAGCAGCTTTGGGTTTGTTTAGTGCCTTTCACCTGAATTATTGAGGCTGGAACCTTATATATCAACCACTGGGCAATTTCTGAGTGGGGTTATGGAGACTTCAGATCAAACATCTAATTTTCAGCCCCAGGATATGGCAGAAAGGGGCCTTGTGTCCATCCTTTGCCTTCCTCCTCTTCAGCATCCCCCTCCCCAATTACTGTGCAGCATTATCCTCATTGCTGTACATGTGCAGTACAACCATATGGTTGGATCCTGGAAAATAGGCTCTGACTGCAACTAATACAAATGTTACTCTTCAGTTTGGGCAATATTTACTTTTCAGAGCAGGTAAGCACCTGCTGTGTCTAGTCAGGGTTTTTCTTTTCAGTATATAGAAAATATTTAGGCCTGTTATGACTGTTTAGTTACTCATCAGTTCTATTTTGGATTCTGTGTGTTTGTGTGAGTTTGTAAAGCCTGGGGATACTTCAGGGTGCCCTTTTCTTCAAAGGAAAAGCTGTTGGTGACTAGAGAAGTTGCACAGGGACACAGCATTGCCCCCCAGAGCACTTAGGGGTGCATCACAACGTGGGAAGATAGTGGCTGGAGCTGTTAAGAGTACAGGAGGAATATGTGAGTAGCAGAAGACAAGAACCATGCACATGCATGAGTTCATGTGCATGAAGAGCAGGAGAGATGCCATAGGTAGAAGTATTGTGATATCTTCTTGGAGTTCTCTCTTAAAGCCAGGTAGCAAGTGACAGGATGAAAAGAAACAGCCTCAAGTTGCACCAGAGGAGGTTTAGACTGGACATTAGGAAAAATCTTCTTCACTGAAAGAGTTGTCATGGCCTGGCCCAGGCTGCCCAGGGCAGTGGTGGAGTTCCCAGCCCTGGAGGGCTTTCAAAGCTGTGTAGATGAGGTGCTGAGGGACGTGGGTTAGTGGTGGGCTTGGCAGTGTTAGGCTAATGGTTGGATCTGATGGTCTTAAAGGTCTTTTCCAGCTGAAATGATTCTATGCTTTTTAGTCTGACTGAAGTTTTTATGCCACATGTGGCAAAGGGGAGAAGTTTCTGGGTTTACGTTTACATCAGTTTGACTCTACACCTCTGCTGCTCATTTCCCAGCCCTTCTTTCCCAGAAGGGAGCAGTTGAAGGGAAATGCCTACAGCTAATCTGTTCTGTGCTGTGGCACTTGCTCAGGTTTTGTATGTGAGGTAAAAAATGCATGTGGTGACACAAAACATATGTCAGCTTTGAACTGTGCCTCTGAAGCCAGCTGTGGAACAGGGACTTTCATTTTCTTCATTTAAAATAGGGGAGGGGAGGATTTGAGGTGTGAAATTGTGAAATGTTCTATCTCATGTGTGCATGCACAAAGTCATGCTTGCACCTTCCTCCCCCAGCTGAAGGATGGCAGTCAGCAAGTGGCTGAAGGTCAGGGGCTGGATTCGAAAGCGCTGGGAGTCCTAGAGCTGGGTCTGTATTCTATTAAAATCCATCAGTGGCCAGTTTAGTCATAGACTAACCTTGATGTAAAGCTGGGGGGTGTGGGCGTAGCAAAGTGCCAGAAAGCTGGGTTTCACACAGCCTGCCTTGGAAAGATGAGTGGTTGTTGATCTTTCCCACTTCTAGGGTCATGGGAGGAAATGGAGTAAGCTTCCCCTTGGCTTTTATCACTTCCTCCTGCCAAACAAGGGGGAGATTATTGTCCTTCATTTGCTGCTCATCTTGTCAGCCAGAGAAGTTGGTATTTAGCCAGATAATAAATAAGAGCTTTTCCTGGGGAAGGAGCTCTCAGATGTGGTTGTACTAACAGTGATTTCCCCCCCTCCCTGCTTTCTGTCTTCAGCTCGGTCCTGCAGGTTCTTGCTCAGAAGGATGTGGTTTGCATGTATGTGGTGTGCAAAACTTGTTTGCTTTTGCTTACAGTCTGTTTCTGAGGCTTTAAAGAAAGCTTTAATGGTGGCTGCTTAGCTACTGAATGCTGACAGCTTGTCCATCTGTTGTATCAGGCTTTTGAAGACCCTGCAGAGGGAGTATCTACTTGTGCAAATGGAGTCAGCGTTAGTTATTCTCATTCATAGAGTTGACTTCATCATTTGCAAAGGTAGATTCTGTCATCTTGCTGAGTTTACTGTCTTTATCTGAGTCTAGGAGGGGCTTGTGTACCTGCAGGCAGTATCTTGAGGAATATGGATCCCTCTACACGTGGTGATGGAGAGAGAGGCTGGAGAACATAGAGTAAAGTCCAGTTTTTCTAGTGCTTCTGGAAGGCAGCAGTGACTGATTTGAAATCAAGCTGCAGGAACACATCAGGATGAACTGAAATATCTTCCTTGGCCTGTGGAATTGCAGGACAGAGGGTCTGTAGACAGGTGGATGTTAGGAGGAGATCATGTGCTACCTGTGGGCAGCCTTGCTTTGCAGTTCCAGTGCTGGGTTTGCTCCCTCCAGCCTCCCTCCCTCGCTGAGCAACGGGTCCTGCTTCTGAACACAGGTAGGAGCTGGGGCTGCATGCCAGGAGAGCTGCTTACTTAAAAGCCAGGAGGTATAGCTCCTAATGAGATTGCAGATTTATTCATCTCCTGCACCTCCAAATATGGTATGACCAGGCTCCTGCCTTCAAGGCTCCTCAGGGGATGTTTGTTTTTTCCCTTATGTGCATTATTAAGTTTTGTTTACTGCCTTTGCTTTGAGGAGCTTGGCTTCTTACTGGCTCTCTAGAAAGGCAAAATAAATGCTACTGGGCACAGCACAGTTCTTGATTTGGCCTGTGCATTAAAAATATCATGAATACCTCCCTGTGGATGAAATGAAGGTGAGAAATCAAAGCATAAACCTCTGCACTCTGAGTAAGAAAAGGTGCTTAGGAAATGAGGTGGAGAGGCAGGATCAATGACTACCTTAAGCAATTGCAGTTTCTCCTTTCCACAATCCTCTCCCTCCCATCAAAATTATTGTTTCTGGGAATTTGCTGTTGTTTGTTCTCCTCCTCTGGAGCTCCTGCTGATATTTCAGGTATTTAAGGCACTTTTGACTTTGACTTTGGTTCTTATCAATGTGGGTAAAAAAAAAAAGTATTGATTTAGTGGGGGAGAAAACAGAAAAAGTGAGTGGGGGACTAACAGCCTGGAATGACTTGACAGTGTCAATTTTCAGTTCTCCCCAAGGAATAAGCTGCTTGTTTCCAGCAAATGGAAAAGCAAACTAGGACTAAAACTGTCACTGACCTCCCACAGAATGGAATGGATTTTGGAGCTGAGGGAAGAAGAGGCAGTCATAACTGACTCGGTGATTTTATTGCACTTTCCTTGGAAGTCATCAGTTTTATGAAGTACTGTATGCAGGAAGAGAAGAAGTATATCTCTAAAATATTAAATAGCTGTAAAAAAATATATATATTAATTGGCTTAGTAATTTTTTGGCTATGGATGAATGCATTTCTCAGTAAGCCTAAACAATAACGTATTCTAGGATCTAATTGTTTGATACCCTTAATTTACATTACATACAAAATGAACCTGCCTAAAACTGATGGATGAAAACTGTAAAGCAATCTCATTCTTGGCCCCTTCAAGTGCCTTTTCTCTCTAAGTAGTTCCTGAATGGGCTGACTCTAAAAATGGGATGGGGCACGTTGATTGGCAGCAGCCAAATTAAGGATCCTGCTTTGTCCAGCGGTAGAAAGGACGCTTTGTTTTGTGGCAAAGCCATTTTTCTTTTAAAATAAATAAATAACACCCCTCCAGCTCCTTTAATTTCACTGCCTCTTTGTGTCTGAAGCCACCAAGAGGCTGGTTCCTCTTCCAGGGCCATCTCCATTGTTTGAACCCTGTAAATATTCCCACAGTTATGGCATTACTGTCCCGAAGGAATGGGACTGTATGAGCAGGGAGATCATTCCCCTGCTGGTTTTCCTCAGGAACCAGAATCATTTGTCATGCAATGCCATCTAGTGTGCAGAGGGCTCTCAGGCATCCCAGCCTCTGGAAAATTCATGGTCTTCTCCTTGCAGCTGATGCCAGGCAGCTCCAAAGAGCTGCATCTTTTGATTGAGACAGTGGTAGTAAAATTTTAGTGTCCTGAGTGTTCCAATTTTCAAAATTCTCAGCTTGATGACTGCTTGGGATTTTTTGGAGGATGGGCTGGGGAGGAGAAAACAGCAGTGCTAATTTTCCCAGTACGAGGAGGAGTTTTCTGTGGCTGTAGGCTGATTTGGTGCCATTTCTGTGTGTGTTGGAATGAGTTTCTGGGGTTTAGAGCACGTCCCGCAGTCAGGAGGTGTTTATATCCAGTTTGTGGTCACCACTGTGCTTTCCTGGCTCATGAAATACAGTTATGGATCCATGCTGAGTACAAATCCCTAATCTCACCAAACTGGAGGCTGTTTGAATCCGACTTTTCTGTCCTTTGGACCCCTTGCTGGAGAGATGCAGTGCAGGAGAAAGGTTACTTCATCCCTGACACTCTCTGTCTTCATTTCTACTTTGATCTCTTAGCTGTCACTCAAATTCTACACTTGGAAGAATATAGTTTTTCCTATCAGTAGGACAGAAGAATTTATCTCTTTCATTCTGAAAAATGTGTGATATTTCCAACCATAACCAGTATTTCCAATATAACCAAAAAGGTTTGTTTGTAGACTTGCTTCCTTTTCCAGCACCATTCTTGGTATTGTTGTGTGACATCCAAAATGTTTCATTCTAACTGCTGCCAGGAGAGGGGCTGCCTCTCCCCAGGTAGTGACTAGACTCCAGCATAGCAAAGGCTGCCAGAGAGGATTCATTTTTGAATAATCTCGTTTTGGTTTCAATTAATTTGAAACCAGACTTTAATAGGGTGTGAAATGGAAATCGAGAGAGGTAACACCAGATGCCTTTATTTACATGTGTTAATCAACACAGATCCAAACAACAACAACAACAAATTGAACTGGAGCCATTCCTAGAGTTTGAAATGCTCCACGTTTGGCTGGGAACTTTGAAAAACGTGCTGCTTTGCAGATAGGTGGAGGGTCAGTAGCATCTAAAAGCCCCAAAAGTACCAAACATGCCAGAACCCTCTCAGAAGGCTGAAGTTACTGTATTTCAAAAATACCCAAAGTGGCTTTGGAAACCCATCATTAGGTGGAATTAGCTTTGCTTTGAACAGTAACGTGGAAGATATTTACTTTTCCCTTTTTGAGCACAGCCTGTGGTGGAACGAACACAAAAGCAGGCGTGTGGACTCTGGGTATCAAAGTGCCTGTTTCCAAATGGCTGGTATCATATTCACCAGGGTCAATTAACCAGTGACTAAAGGTGGTTTCCTTTGGAGACAGACTGGGTATTTCTTTTTGGCTGCTAGTTCTGAAATGGTCAGGATTGCAATTTTATGGGAATCTATGTCGGAAGCAACGGTTGGTTTGCAGCCAGAAGGATGATTTATTTTTTTTTTTCCAGTTAACTGTTTAATTCAGCTCAGTGAGGCAAGGGAGAGAACAGAATAACTGATGTTGTGGGAGGTAGAAAAGAGTTTTGTCTCTTGCAAAACACTGATGTCACTTCTAGCTAATTCTGTTGTTCAGCAGAGCCATTCAATTTGGGTTCCTGGGAAACTTGTGTGTTTTGGTGGTGTTGCTTGGGGACTGGGTTTGTTGGAGTGAGGAAGATGATTTCTCTAGAAAGAGTTGAGGCAGGTTCACTGCTCCTTGGGTTTTGATCCCCAGCTCAGTCTGGTTGGGAGCTTCAGCAGAGTAACCTGTTGAAAGGAGCAGTAGAATGGACAAGGAGAGTTGTGACTGTGTGTCGTAGGGCTCCTTGCATAGTCTTGGGTGCACATGCCTCCATATACCAGGCAGGTTGTTGAGGGTTCCTCTGGAGAGGTCTGTAAACCTAACATGGGGTTGATCTGGTTTCAGTGTCAGTTCTTTCAGTTAATGGAACTAGGCACCCTGTGAACACCACGAGATGTTTCTGTGATCATTTGCTGTCAGGTTTTGTGGTGGCCAGCCCATCTCAGAGACTGGCTGTCGTGTCCCAAGGACAGCAGCTACTTCAAACAGAGCACCATCTAGAGTAAAATAATAAAGACCTTCAATGCAGGGCAGACTCCTGACATATTCAGGGTAAAAGCTCTTGAAAGCACTGAACTGACTTAACTCTGTCTTCTATGTTGTACATCTTCCCCAAGGTGGATTGCAGAATTAGACTTGAATTTGTCCAGAGAGCTCTTTGGCCGAACAGTGTGATAAAGGCCTGAGGTTGTGCTGAGAAGCTGTCAGATATGAACATCTCCATTCTAATCTGTGAGCTCAGAACCACAGATGTGAGCAGAGGGAGCTAGTTGTGTTCCTTCAATGGTGAAATAAATGCCAGGCAAGGGTAAGAGTGGCTATAATTAGAACCACTTACATGGGCAGTAATTAGGAGAGTGCCTCTTTCTGAATAGAAGTGACTAGCTCTCAGTAATTCTGGACTAGCAGAAGTGCTGTGAAACTGCAGTACCAGTATTATGTAGTGTGGTGGTCGTTAGAACTAATAGGTTTTGAATGGTTAAATTACCATGCATGCTTAAAATCACCCCTCAAATTTTGGGTCATCTCCTTGTTCGTGGTTGTCAGTGCTCAGGTGCTGAATGAGAAAATCCTCCCCGTGAAAAATGATCTGCAAAATTAGATTTTTCAGATGCTGAGGAGTCATTCATTCTGTGGTGGTAATACAGACCCCTTGGGCAAGCTGGCACATTTAGGCTGTTGACTGAACAGGGCAGATTTTGACAGCACCCTTTTCATCATTTAAACACTTGTTTTCTTTGGGGATAGGTGCAGAGAACAGAGAACCCTTGTGCCCAGGCATCAGGGCACACATCCTGCAGCCATTTGCAGTTCGCACAGCACCGGGGGCTGGAGGAGAGTTTCAGGAAGCTTTAGCTCTGAGCAGCTTGATACCAGTGGAAAAGAGCAAACGATGAGGAATCAGCTTGCCTTAAACTGTGCAGGGTTTCAGGCATGTGATGGCAGTTTGCTGTCTTTCTTTTTTTTTCCCTTCCTCCTCTTTTTGAGCTGTAGCAGCAGACTCCTGTGCCGCGCCTGAACGCGATCCCTGCATGCATTCCCTCCCTCTCTGTTTCTCTTGGCTCTTGTTAAACTCTCCGGCTTGTCTTGTGGGACCTTTCCAAGGAGAGAGCGAGCTGGAGAGAAAGGAACACCCCTGGTTTCTCTGCAGTGCAAATTGAGCATGAAATGGGCAGTGTGGAAACGGCGAGCGGGGCCACGGAGGCAGATCCCAGATGCTGTTCGTAGGCACGTTCAGCTGAAGGAGCAGCAGCACCAGGAAGAGAGGAGAGTGAGTGAAACCAACGTGGGGAGTTTAATTTGGTTTTGCTAAGCCTGGAGTCCTTGAATTTCGGAGCTGATGCCTGGAAGGTTTTTTCAATTAGCTGCTGGGAAGCTACGGAGAGACCTGGAACTGTTAGGCCTTGGCTAGGGGTCCCATCCATGGAAAGAATAGATCGTTGTAGCAGGGGTAAGTAGTGCACAGCCTTGCAGAGACCCTCTGTCGTTGCTCTAGGATCCTTCTTGTTTACTGGCACGATGTAATAGCAATGCTGAAATAGAAACAGCTGGCAAGGATGGCACCAAGTGCTCATGTGGCACTAAAGCTTGGGATGCCAGTTGAACAGGCAGTGTTTTCTCTGCAGAGTGATCAGCTGGGGTTTAAAGGGGGAGTTTATTGCATTTTTGTGCAGACTGTCTTAGGTTAGAGATTCTGTAGGATAAGGCCAGCTGGGGCTCTCCTTCCAGAGGTTAACCTGTGGCCTTTGGGAAGGTTTTTTTTGCACTAAGGCAGTCACTCTGCAAGTCGTATTAATGAGGTGTAAGGAATTAACTGGGAGCAAGGCTGGGGGACATCCCAGCAGTGGTTTCCTACCTCAGCAGAAGCAATGACTGTTCAGATACACATTTTTAAACTGCCAGTGCATCTTCTACTAGTTAGAGAAATGAGGGGACAGTGAGAAAAGGAGCATGTTGCATTTTGTGGTGCTAGATGTGTTCCAAACTGCTGTTAATATTGCCTAGAACATTTTCTTTGTTATGAGGGTAGATTTAACAAAGGTTTCTTTTTAAAATGAGAAGATCTTCTCATTTATTTCCTTTTTGTTGATCTATCTTTAAAAACAATCCTTGGACTATAAAGTGATATTGCCTAGAACATTTTCTTTGTTATGAGGGTAGATTTAACAAAGGTTTCTTTTTAAAATGAGATTTTTCTCATTTATTTCCTTTTCATTGATCTTTCGTACATCTTTAAAAATAGTCCTTAGAATATAAAGTGGTAACTATTGATAAAGAGAACACATATTGAGTCTGAACTCTTATCTGTATAATTGTCTTTATTACGTGTTTCTTTTTGATGCAGACATGTATGTATGTAAAACAGCTTTGGAGAAATCTTTAATCAGGTGCAGGGACATGTGAATACTCATCTTGGATGCCACGCTGGCAAGAACCACAGAAAAATACAGAGTAGACAGATAAGTTTTACAAGGCTACATGCATTTTTTCATTCATAGCCAGTGAATTATTAACTGGACCAAATCAGCATCTGGGCTTTCTAGGAATGACTTTGTCCATGTGCCTACCTGTGAAATTCCTGCCACAGGCAGCTCAGTCCTATTCAGGGCTCTCAGAGTGGTGTGAAGCCTTTGCAAGACCCCTGTGAAATCACAGTGAGAATTACCAGTGCTCCTTCCCTTGCCAATCCTGTCACTGTGAGCTCTTAGGATGTGTTGTAACTTCTCCCTTTGTGCTGGCTCAGCTCTCCTTCTCTTTTGTGTAGGAGACTTGGACTTAAACCACTTCCTATTTCCTGCCTATCTTTGCTCATTGCTTTTCATACGTCCCCCTAAGCCTTTTATCCCTTGCACTCAGATTTGCATATGTGAATAAAGGAAATCTCTTTACATACTGGTTTTTTTTTCCTCTATTAGTTGTCTCAGGCTGAGCGACACCTTTCGTTTGAGTTTTTGGTGAGTCTTGTCAACTAGGTGATACAGTCCCTGTGTTACTCCCAAATCTGAGCTTAATATTTGCTCTGTGTCAAACTGAGAGGTTTTCTGTGTTTTATTTATGAGTTTTGTTTGGCTGGGCAGTCAGAGTAGGGTGAGGAGGAGTGTTTGGACCAGCTGCTTTCCAAACACAATGCTGTTTGCATGGCAGTGCCCCTTGCTCACAGAATTCAGCAGCTGGCAGACTGAAATGAATTATTTGGAATCTATTTGTTTGACTTGTTGCTTTTTTCTTACTTTGATTCCTTACAATGCACTTCTGTGAGTAGCTGGGTTTTCTCTCTGTGGCTTTTTTTTTTTTTTTTCTTTTTTTTTTTTTTTCCTCTTTCTTTTTTATCTTTCACTTTTTAAAAGCTAAAAATTCCTAGGGAACAATTTGATATGCTCTGGAGATCTAGACAAACTCTGAACAAGTACTGTGCAGCTTAAGAGCCATATCTCAGAAGTTTGAAATGGAACAAGAAGTTCCAAATCCTCTGCCTGGTCCAGAAATGCTGGTTGCACGTTGCACTCCAAAAGACACTTTCCATAAAGACATTTAAAAGTGTTCAAACTCTTTTACCTCAAACCCCCCTCTGCTTGGGGCCTGGTTTGTTGTACCTGGGAGGCATCTGTGCTAGGAATTGCTGTGATGCTTGTGATTCTGTTTTGTCAGCAGTGTGATATGAATGGGAACTTGTGTCCTCAGTCATTTCACACACCCTTGCAATTGCTTTTATTAAGGAGATGTTTCAATTTTGCAATATTGTTTTATGGGAATTTGAGAGAGGGAACTTGTACACCTTGAGATTGTTTTAATTCCCTTTTGCCTGCATTACACTTGCTGCTTTCTTTCCCTTCCTTGTGAGCCCTGACATCTGTACAACAAGCCACACAGGGGCTGTAGGCAAGGCACTGATCATGGTTTTCCTCCAGCAAGGTGGGCCAGGTATGTTTGGACTGGGCTCAGTGCTTCAGCATGCTCCATGAAAACACTGAGGCTGTGGAGCAAGACATCACACATCCTCCTGTGTCTGTCAAAACATAGTGTTCTTTTTTCTCCCAACAACAAAACAATCATTTAATCAACAGCATGCCATAATAGAGGCTCTGTAGCTAGTGAAACCAGATGCATTCTTGCCTGTGGGGCTGGGCTTTACCCTACAAGCTTTCTGTGCAATTGCTATGGCTCTGATTTCCATCCTAGGTGTGCTAGCAAAGCTTTTCCCTTTGTGTTTTACCCCGTGGTATGTCTGTTGGTGGTCAGAAGGAGGAGATGGAGTCAGTAACAGGTTCTGTTCATTCATCTTCTTACTCCCTGAAGCACAGGTCTGTACAGCAAAGTACATGGGCATTTACTCCTGTGCTCCAGGGCTGCTGGAGCTGGGTTGGCGTGGTGTTGGGCATGGCCTAATAAGCTCTCTTGAGGAGGAGTTTGCAGAAGGAACATGCTTGCCTGCAGCCATCCCTACTGGGAGACATGCTCTGGCAGTGATTCCCCAACTGTGGCCACAGTTACTGGAGGCAGGGACTTTCCATGTTGTCACCATCTGTAACTTATTACCCCATTGTATGTCTGGCAAATTACAGCCACCCGTGTCCATGGTAAACATTCGTAGAGAGCCACTGCTTAGTGTCACGTTCTGTTGTTGTCTTCAGAAACCTCAGAGACTGGAAGAAGTTTCCCCCATGAGAAATGGAGAAGAAAGTGAAAAAATGAAAGCAAAAAAGCAGACAGGAAAGAAATCAGCAAAGCAAATCTGGTAGTAGTTCTGTATTTCTCCCACATCTTCCCACATTTCAAATGAGACAGATTCTGCTCTGTTGGAAGGAGCCAGAAATTCCAGGTTTTACCCAGCTAAGGTGTAAAGCAGTGGCTTGAACCTAAAATTTTCCCTCACTAACACTGTTTTAAGTCTGTATGGCCATGATTTCTGTAGCCTGGAATGCGTGGAGTGAGAAAGTTTCATAAAGGTCACTTCATCTAGAGCTTTAGAGACAAAAGACAAACCCACTAAATTCCACTCAGAAAGCCCAGAGGTGGCAAACACAGCTTCTGGAGCATTCCAGGATGTCATGTCCTCCTTGCCCATCCTGGAGTGCCTGAGGCACTGCTCTGCAGGCAGCCACATGCAGGGGGGTGTTCAATAGTTTGTTTTTAATAACATCAGATATTTGGACATGATGAAAACATTCTGTTTCCAGACCCTGAGAAGTTGTTTTTACCTAACGGCGTCCCTAATGGCTGCATCTAAGAAGTTATTATGAATATTTCATTGCTTATGAAGATTGACCTTCTTACACATTTAGAGGAGATAAAAGGGTGAGACCACAGGAGAAAACATTTGCAACTGAATATGAGGAAATCTGGGAAAAGTATCTCTGATACAGCTCTCTGAGATTTGATGTCTCAACAAGCTTCAGCATCAGATTTGGCTTAAGAATTAAAACAAACAAACTCAAGGAGCATGTACATAAACTGCCTGTCTTAGCAGCTCAACCAGGAATCAGGGATTGAAAGTGAGATCTCTCCAAGTTGTGCATTCTGATAGCACTAAGAGTCAAATTTTGTCAGGGTTCCTCCTGATTTACATCTTCAGATAGGCACGAACCATTTGTGTCTGAGAGCAGCATTACAAAGGCAGTTTAGCATGGGTAGGGTGGCACAGGGAGGATCCACCTCTCCAAAACTACCTGTGAGTGAGACTGGAAAGGGAATTGCCTCCCATCTCCTCTTGTGTGCA
>NW_008591536.1:35398-55241 GCF_000691845.1 Merops nubicus | reverse complement strand
GGCACTGGGTAAGTGTTTTGCCTGGTTTCTCATAGAAAGCTTTGGGGTGGAAGGGACCTTAAAGATCATCTTGTTCCAACCCCTCTGCCATGGGCAGGGACACCTCTCACTAGACCAGGTTGCTCAAAGCCCCCTCCAACATTTATTTTGTATTGCTGGCTTAGCTGTTAAATGCTCATTTAATGTTCATTACCATGTCTTCTCTTTAACCAGTAGTGTAATTGAGCACCTTTAGCAGTCAGAGTGGAACTGTCCTGTGCCAGTCACTAGGGTAAACTTAAAAACATCAGGTCAAAAGCTGCTGTATTTGCTGTGGAATGTGAGGAATGTGCCATTCCTAACTACAGAGCTCCCCATCCCCAGCATCCTCAGTAACCTTTGTCCAGCATCACATTCTGGAGTCGACCTCTGGATCAGATGTCAAATCCAGGAGCAAATAACTCTCATGAGAGTTATCCTCCTCTTCTGCCATCCTAAAGTGATGCCTTTGACCACCCCACTGGGAGAGCCCAGGTGGATTTGAAACAGGGCAGCAGCTCTTCCCACCACAGGAGCTCTGCTTTTCACACCCTCTAGTCAGCATGGGTGCCCAGCATCCTCTCCTCCAGCTTTAAAGCTGTCCCCTGTGATGGTTTGGATTTACAGAGGAGCTCAAGGAGCGTGGCAGCTGCTGTAGCCTCTCTCAGAAGTCCTGAGATGTGCAGCACTTGTGCATGACCTCATTGGAAGGCAATATTAAAAACAAAACGACCCAAAGGAGACCTGATCTTGCACATACAGGGCACATGTGGAGAGATTATTGCATGCAGTGTGATTAAAGCACCTCAAGGATCCTGCTGTGGAGTTAGTATCTGCCCTTTTCTCTAGCTGTGTGTGTAAATGATGGTAGGATTTATTAGTCTTGAAGGTGAAGCTCAGCTGGAGAGATGCTGACTACTGAATAATCAGGCTTCCATAGGAAAAGAAATTTCTCATGTGATTTGCAAGCTTAAAATAGTTCTGAAAGTAACTACAGGCAAAATACACATCCCACAACCTTTAACATTAACTTACTGCATTTGCTTGCCCCAAACCCATCCTTCTGAGCACACCTGTGCTCTGGTGTGAACCTGGGATGGTGTTTGTTCTACTCTGCTCAGTCCATGGGGGAAAAACAAGGGGATCTTCCTGGGAACATTTGTAGTTTTTACTGCAGAGGTGTATTTGGATGCTGAAGTTAAAACTTCAGGGAACCGTGTGGGAGTGTAATTAGTGTATTTAGCCAGATAAATCTGGAGAGAGGAAAAAACAGGCCAGATAAATAAGTTTATGCTGTCAGAGTAATTAGAAAATGTTTCCCTGCTGGAAAAGATTCACCAACCTGAAATTTCAACTGCAGTAAGGTAATGTCTTTAAATATATCAAAGAACAGGTCCTGAGGATGCCCCATTACAACGCAGACTGATTTAACTAATGGATTCACCTAAATGAAGATGAAGCAGTGTTTGAATCACCAGGGTAATTTAGGAGATAGTGAAAGTTGTGTCTATTAGGGACCGGAGGCAAGGGAGGTAGTGAAAGCTTTTTCTTATAATGGGTCTGCATCTCTGAGTTTGATCTGTGTTAAGGCTTTTAATTTCTTCAGGATTTGTCCCAAGGATATTTGGGCCTTAGAAAAAAAAATTTAAAATACAACTTAGCAATATTTCACAGGGAAATTAGCCTCATATTTCATGCTCTTGGCCATCAGACATACTTCTCACCCAGCACATACATTCCAAAGCAATGCATAAAGGTGGCGTTTGTCCTGTGGTTTTCCCCTTGTCTGATTTGCTAAATTACGCAAACATCATAAATTAACGAGAGGACAGACATCAAGGAGACATGAGAAGTGTGGTGGTTTAAAAAGAAATAAAAAGAGTCTGCTCCTAATACTGTCAGAAAAAAAAATTATCAGATATAGCAGTGGTTTGGAACCCTAATGAGCTTTTGCTACGGCTGAGTTTGAGCCACAGAAATTTCAGTTGCATGTGTCTGGCTGCTTTTGCCAAGGAGTCAACCTTAAATTCCATCTCGGAAAAACATAAAAAGATTACCAGGCTTCCTTGGAACAATGACACGTCCTCTGCCAGGAAAAGCATCAGCCTTTCCACTGACTGAAAACTCCTGGCAAAAGATGCATCTGCAGCATTCTTGCCATCGCTTCCCTCCTCAAGACTGCTACAGCTGTGTGCTGTGTTTGAGAGGAAACCTGCTGAAATTCATGCCTCTGAGGCTGATTTCCTTGCCATCTGCCCCATCACCCCTTGTTCTCCCGTGTAACAGGACTAGAGGAAAGAGCCTCAAGTTGTGCCAGGGAAGGTTTAAGTTGGATATTAGGAAAAACTTCTTCCCTGCCAGGGTTGCCCAGGGCAGTGGTGGAGTCCCCATCCCTGGAGGGGTTTCCAAGCTGTGGAGGTGTGGTGCTGAGGGACATGGTTTGCTGGTGCCCTGGCAGTGCTGGGTCAACAGTTGGACTTGATGATCTGAAAGCTGTCTTCCAACCAAAACAATTTTGTGCTTCTATCTTGTGCAGGGGGGGCTCAAATCTCCTGTGACCACTTTGTCCTGCCTGGACCACTGTGCCAGGTGCTGCCAGCCAGTGGGGTCACAGCTGGACAGGTTGTGCCATAAAGTGAAATAACTTCTAATTGTTTTAATAGTAAAATTATACATCTCAGTAGATGTACCTGCTGCTCAGGGGCAAGGACAGGCACGTTCCTCTCCTAGTCTTGGTGTGAGATACCAGAAACGTTCCCATCAGCTCATGCTTGGTAATTGGAGTGTGTGATTGCTCAGAAATTGCTCCCTCTGGCTTAATATTATGCTGATTATGTACTAATAGTGTTCCTAAAAGTTTTTTGTAGGAGCCAGTCACCAGTGTGCAAATACAGTAATGCACAAGCTGTAGACTTTTGAGCTCTCTGTTGGCTCCAAAGCAGTGTCTCATTTTCAGGGGAATTTAACTAAGGATTTGGCACTTTAGGAGCCAACAATCCTGGTCTTGGCAACATTTTTATGTAGTGCTTTTCATTGAATGGATTTTTCAAAGTTTTTGTAGCTTGTAATAGGAGCACACAAGAGTGTGACTTGTTGGTTTCCAAAGCCACTTTGGAGAGGAGAGATGAGAGTGTCTGTTTGGTTCATGTTAGTGATAAATGCACATGCACAAAATTGTACCCTGGGAAACGAGTGAGGCTTCTGAATGTGTCATATCATAATTTATATACCCCCCTGTTCACTTTGTGGCTGTTTATCTCTGCAAGAGGGGTAATCAATAAATTCTCCTCTGCAGGAGACTCCTGTAATCACTGTCTTTGTCTGCTAGCTGACAGGGATGAGCTGCTTTTTCTCAGACATTCAGAAGACCACATGAACTAGAAGCACTTTTAAGCTAGTCCTGCCTGCATATAGGATGAGTGAAGTCTTGCCTAGCTTGCCCTGCTCTTTTTGGCAATATTATATATGAGCAAGGTACCTGACTTAATTTTGTCTTTCAAGATACCAAGGTGAACTGTTAGTGGTGATGCCATGAGATCCTGATTGCTTTTTCCCCTGGCCTCCTGCTCCTGGAACTCTTTGCTGCTGTTGCGTTTATTATAGTTCCCCATTTTTTTTTTCCAGGCCATTTTGTGAGGAGTTGATGTGAGGTTTACAGCACCCTGCCTCACCCATGCACCTGTTAGAGTGGGCTGTGGTCGTGGACCACCTTTAAGGCTTTCTTTGTGTGACATAAAATTCTACCACGGAAAAGCTTAAGATGCCGTAAACCTGATTTATTAAGTCCTATCTACACATGCTAGCTAAGCATGCATATTTCAGTAATAAATGAACCAAACAGAACGTACTGCATCTTACTGTTTATCATAATTATTTATCATGTTCAGGAAGTTTGACAGCTAATTTGAATGTGAAAAATGAACATTTCAGATGAAAAATCAAGGTAACGTATGCTGCCTAATGTTCTGATCAGTTACTGTAAATACTATTTACAGATTTTCAGATATCTCAGATGATAGACATTGGAAGTGTTACAGGGGTATCCTTGAGACCCTGCTGTCCTTGGTCTGTCTTTTAAGAAGATGAAAATCAATTGCTCAGTTTGAAGTAAACCAAATTCTGCCTGTGAGTCACGTTCAGAGTCCACTACGGCAAAGAGACATTTTTGCTTTGTGCTTCCTGGATTTCAGGTCAGCCTCAGGTGCTGCACTGGTACTTTCTAGGATATTTGGTTTATAAGAGATGGAAAGGCTTTTAAATTGAAAGAATATTATGTCCATTAACAGAACAAAACTAAAATTATTCCACACAGGGACCATGAGCTAATATTCATCTTCCAGGGTGTTTTGTTGTGAGGACAGACACATTACAGGATAAGACCACTATTGGTCTTATCCAATTGGACCAACTTTATTAGATCAATTGGTCTAATCAAAACCAATTGTTTTTCTGTGTAAAATAATTGTTTGGTTACAACTTCACCCAGACATAACAGTTGCATGTATCTAGGGCAATACCATGGACTTAAAATGTCACTTCTCACTACAGGGAGTTGGTCTAAACTGGGACATTTGGAAGCACTGCAGTGGAAACTAATTTTGTGGGTGTAAAGTGGATGGCTATAAATCTGTCTGTTAATCCTCAGGTAGATACACGCTTGCAGATGCAAAGTTTGCTGTAACTTTGTGGGACCTCACACCTACAGATGATTCACTTGCTATTTCTGGAGAGATGGTGCCTAGACTTGGCTTGACTGGAGTCCAGCCTGGTGTCAATGACAGCATGTGGAGGAGGAGAGGTGATGCAGTTCCACCTTTGTCTTAACATGACCCTGCATTGTGTTGCACAGAATCAGGCCTTGGTTCTGTTTAGGGAGCTGCTGCCTGCATCTGTTGGCATTTCCAATGCCTGGATGATGGCTCATCAGCCCAAAAGGCCAACTGTGTCCTGGGCTGCTCCCAAAACAGTGCAGGCAGCAGGTCAAGGAAGGTGATTCTGCCCCATCAGTTGTGCTGGGTCCACATCTGCAGCCCCTAACAAAAGAGAGACACAGACCTGTTTGAGCAGGTCCAGAGGAGGGCCAGGCTGAGAGGGTTGGGGTGGTTCAGCCTGGAGAAGAGAAGGCTCCAGGGAGACCTTGTGACCTTTCAGTGTCTAAAGGGGGCCTACAGGAAAGCTGGGGAGGGACTTTTTACAGGGGTTTGTCGTGACAGGATGAGGGTGATGGCTTTAAACTGTGGGAGGGTAGATTTTGACTAGATGTGAGGAGGAAGTTCTTCACTGTGAGGGTGGTGAGACCCTGGCCCAGGTTGACCAGGGGAGCTGTGGATGCTCCATCCCTGGAGGTGTTGAAGGCCAGTCTGGATGGGGCTTGGAGCAACCTGCTCTAGTGGGAGGTGTCCCTGCCCATGGCAGGGGGTTGGAATGAGATGGTCTTTTGGGTCTCTTCCAACCCAAACCATTCTGTGATTCTATGATAAATGCAGCCTGCTGAGTGATGTGGAGCCTGATGTGCTTTAGCACCAATACACTTAAGAAAAGCAAGGCCTGAAATGTCATTGTGGATTGATAGAGTAGGTGTGTGTCCCCTAAATAATAGGAAGAATTAAAGGATGGAAACTTTTCTCCTTGAGTAGGAAACACACATTTAATTGAACTGGAGCTCCTTGGTACCTGGCAAACATGGAAAATATCTCCAGCTTTCCTTCACTTCATGCTTTGTTGTTTTGTTTTTCCTTGACTCTGAGTTAGTTTTAAAACTCAGTAGCACTTTAAATGTGAAAACTTACAGCAAAGACTGATGATAAAGTGTGTGTGGGGAAGGTGCAATACAGAAATAAATAATGGCTGTATTTAATCACATTAATGACAGCAGGCACAGCCTGTTACACTCAGAGAAAAGTCACTTTTACAAATCTTTAAAACTGCCTCTTTCTGGAAGGCAGGTTTTTTTAGTGGAATTAAGCTCACCACGTGAAAGATCCTCTGCAGCAGTTAGAAAGATTTATCTCTGGGACTATGTCATGCACCAACCTTATGGGAGAAGGTGAGCGTGTGTGAAAACCCTTAAAGTTCTCCCTGGAAAGCTTTACAGAAGAAAGCTTGCTTTGAAGGGAGGATTTATAGGTGGAACAGGAGTCTGTCCAGAAGCTGAAAAAGAGTGTGCTGAGAAAGTGGTACAGGAGAAGCTGCAGCAGCAACCAAGGGAGACATTTCATGGCTTTTCTAGAGAGGTGCTTTATGATGGAGCAACCATAGTGTCCAAATGGAGGTGACACTGAGGGGATTTCACCTTCGAGGACTTGCACAGTGTTTTAAGACTTTTCTATGTCCTAGTTTTGTAAAGAACAGATTCAGCAAAAGGTTACTAGATTTCCCCAGTCAGGTACAATTTGATTTTTTAACTGCTCTACACTGTTAGGCAACAGTGAAGCCCCAAAGTGCAAACTTGATTTCTGATAGGAATCATAAAATATAATAAAATATAGAAATCCAAAGACTTTTGTCCAGAAATCATTATCTACAGTCCTGTATACACTCATCAGAAATGAAATCAGGACTCAGGAAGCTAGGGCTGGTGAGGGACGAGTGCTGAATCTGTGTGCTCTGCATTGTCCTTGCAAAGAGGAGAGAGACACCAGCAAAATGCAAAGTTAAGTTCACTCTGGGTACCTGCAGTCGTTTATATGTAAGTAAATTTTGTCTGGCACCTCCCTCTTCCTCAGGAGGTTCTGATTTTCTCCTGCTTATGTCCATGCAAATACAGCAATCTGTGATTTTTGTGCTCTGTCTTAGTTTCTCCTTTCATTTGTGGTTGGGTTTTTGTGGTCTTAATTATGATTGTTTTACAGACTTAATGTTTTTATGCACACATTTTCCAAGAGAGGAATTGTTCCAGAAGACCTTTGTGTCAAAAGTCCTGGACTACTCTTCAGCACCTTCTATTTTTGCTAACATCATTTCTGTTTAAGAAAGGACCTAATAACTCTTCTGGCATGTGCAGTGGTGCTGCCACTGTACAATTTAATGTCCATCATCTAAGTAGTAAACACAGCAGTGATGGGGCAGGGGGTGTGCAGAGAGGTGGAGATACCTCATCCTGTCCAGGGAATATTTCATGGTTTTCTCTTCCTGGGGCTGGATAAAGATCTCCTTCTATTCTATAACAGCTTTTTGGAAGACATTTTGGTTTCTTGTGTGCTTGCAAACAGTCTTGATTGCTTATCATCAGTTTGTAGCTTCTGTTTCCAGAGGAGATCACGAATCCACTTTAAATGCAGCCTATCAAGACTAGTGGGAGTAGCAGGACTAGTGGTAGGACTAGTAGGACTAGTGGTAGGACTAGTCATGGCACTTGGTACACCTGCAGCAACGACATGGTTAAATCTCTCCTTGCTGCTCGGGAAAAAAGCACATCCTGATGTTGTGTTTAATGACTCTGTGTGTGATGAATGGTTCCATAAAGAGCTCTGTTGTGCTAAATTGCTTGACAATGCTGAAATTGGGAGATGCGTTTTATTATCTAATGTCTGCCTGAACATAAAATAAAATAAAAAATGAATAAAACTGGAGGGGGATTCACCGTTATCCGATACATGAATATTTATAGAGATATTTTCAGAGTGAAATTAATTCTGCAGACTTCTAGGCTAGAGGTTTAATCCCCAGCTTGAACAGTTTGCCTTCCTGTGGTTGCTTTATTTTTGAACCCTATTTTTATTTTTAAACTACCAGGTGTGATGTCAAGATCCAGCAGCATTCGAGGGTGGGTGTAAGCCACGAATGCTGAATATTTTCTGTCTGACAACTCCAGGCAGACAAACGCTTCCCCAATTCCCTGATACTCAGCATGTCTTGGAGCAAGTCGATGTGAATGTTGTGCCTGATGCATTATTACATGCCTGGCTTATCCCTGCTCACTGACCTGGTCTTTCTCTCTCTCTCTCTCTTTCCTCCACCCCTCCCGACTCCCTGGGTGCAGCTTTCACTCCCAGAGGAACAGAATGAGGTAACCAGGAACGGCTGTGAATCCAAGGAACTGGTCTACCTGGTGCAGATCTCCTGTCAGGTAAATAACTGTGTTTTTTGCCCACACCCCTTTCTGCAGACTCTGTTGTGTTACATTTGGCAACGCGGCCTCGTGATGTTTGCATACGACACGTGCGGGGATTTATCCACTCCTCCATTCCCTCAGTCCTCAAAAGGATGCTGTCTGTGGTACCACCACCAGCTCATTTTGAGAACAGGAGCATCGAGGGGAGAAGAAGGAATCTGTTAAGCAAATAATCCTGGCTGGAGTTTGTGGCGAGCTGCAGGGTGATTAGCCCAGGGCCACATGCCTGCTCGGGCTCTGTGCCGAGCTGTTGGCTGGGGGTGCAGGCACAGGGACACAGCAGACACACAGCCAGAGGCAGCCTGTGGAGCCCCACAGATTCACATCTACTCACGTGGGGATAGCCACTTTGTGAAATGCTGCCTAATAGCTTATCATATTTTAAGTATCTTGAGTGAAATTGATGTTTGTGGGAGGCGTATTACATTGACAAATTCAGTTGGGAGTTAATGCCTGTGGTTGGTCATTTTGCTGGTCTTAGTGTAGCAGTTCTTTTCATGATTTATCTCAGAACTTCTTCAGCATGCATCTTACCCAGCTGATGGTGAACATTGATGGGAATCACTGTTGTGTCACGTTTTAAAGCCTTTTGTGTGTCTTTACCAGTGTAGAGGCATTAGCACACACAGAAATGTGAATCTGGAATTAACTTGCTCTTCTGCTCCTAACTCTGTGTGCACACTGGTGTGAGGTGTTGTGAGAGTGCTGAGGAGCCAAGCAGCATCCTGCTCTGTTTTGAAGGTGGAGCTGAGCACAAGCTGAGCCACAGCAGTGTAGGTGGTGTGATAGCAACACACAGAATATATTGGATATTAGGAAAAATGTTTTCCCCACAGCAGTGCCAGGCTGCCCAGGGCAGTGGTGGAGTCCCCATCCCTGGAGGGGTTTCCAAGCCGTGGAGATGTGGGGTGAGGGACACGGGGCAGTGGGGACCTGGCAGTGCTGGAGGAAGGGTTGGACTGTACGATCTGAAAGGTCTCTTCCAACCAAAACAATTCTGTGATTCTATTTTTCCTCTCTGTTGTCAGCTCTTGCAGTGCAAGTATACACATGCACAGTGTATATATACATGTGTATAGAAATAGTGCTCCTGGGAGAGGGAAGAGAGGCTGAAAGTGAATGTCTCTCAAAACTGGTGTGTTGGGGCACTGTGCTGGTACTGTTCTGACCCAGCTGTAGGCAGCATCATACCAAATAACTCAGAAAAACAATTGCTTCTCAGAAACACAATCCAGACTAACAAGCAGCACTGCAGACTTTAAATGTGGGCATGTGCCTGTGTCCCAGCTAAAGACAGTGATGGAGAGCAAGATGTTTTGGGGGGCTGAAGGAAATTGGAGTTTCAGTACATTTTGAGCCCTCAGGTTTGGGGCTGAATTTGCAGTGCTTGGTGCAGAGATGAACCTCCTATTCCTCCACTGCAGATGGCCCTATAGAAATGGTGATATTTTATAAATCAGTTTTTCTCTATTCCTGAAGCAAACCACTTCTGATCTTTCTACCTACCGTTGTGACATCTCTCAAGAGTAGCAGGACACCCTCATTGTGTCCCTGAACCCTGTGGTTGTGCAGGAGCGAGCCCCAGGAGCAGCAAACCCCCCGTGCCTGGCATGCAAGGCATTGCTGGTGCCCTGCTGGAGGGGAGCCAGCTGCCCAGCAGCTCCTCTTGCACTCCTGCCTGACTCTTAGGTGCTGTGCAAGGATGTATCTGAGGAGACCAGTTTGCTTTGTGTGGGGACAAGGTGGTGAGTCCTGTGCCTTGGCTGAGGAGGGTGTTGTTTTGTCACCAGACTTAGCTGCTGTCCAGCAGGCTCTGTGAGCGTGCTCAGCTCCTGAGAAGTTCTGTTACCTCCTTTTTCAGTGTTCCTACACTAAAATTAAAACACCAGGAGTTGGCCTCATTGCTTTAAAGGATGGGCATAGAACCAGGCACCTTTTCCTCTTTATTCTTCCTCCACACCACTCTGGCTAGCTAGAACTTCTCCCCACCCAAGTCTGTGATTCATTCACCTCGCACATTTTACTCCACATCCTCATCTCTCAGATACTTACAAAGCTGAGAAACTTGTGGCATCTGGATTCAATGAAGGGACAGGCATGGAAGGGGCTGCACAGCTGAGCATTGTTTTTACCACAGAGATGCTTCACCCCTAACATCTCACGGAGCTGCTTCACCCCTGACATCTCCTGGCCTCTCCTAATGTCCAGGGACACATTCTGTCCTGTCACGTGCTGGATACCAGCGGTGCTGGGATGGATTTGGCTCCACAGCAGAGTTGAATGGGAGGTGTGAAGTAGCTCGTGGAGTGATAGTGCAGTGGGGAGAGGTTTTGGCAGGACACATCTGTGTCAGGCCAAAAAATATTGAAGGAGGGAGGAGAAAAAAAAAGGCTATAAACCAAATTTGACTTTGCTCGTCGTCTGGGTGTGCTGCTGGAGTTGGTGTTCAGCCTGGTGCAGCAGTGTGCAGGAATCTCCTTGATGTCTTAGATGGAAAATGAAGGCTGTTAATTGAGATTAAATGCCTATAAATTTAAAATATAGTTGTGATTTGTTGCAAAAACAGGTAGCATGGGGAAGAGCAAGGACATGTGGCCATTTTGTATTATGGATGTTAGAGAAATAAGGTAGGACCCCCTGGCTTTGGGGTTGAATGTGTTCTAGTGCTGGGCTTTGCCCAGTTTGGGCTGTGCAGATACAATCTGTGTCTCGTGTGCTCCATAACAAGCCATGGATTTTGCCATTTTTCTCCAGAGCAGAAAACAAACCAAAGCTTTTGAATGTTAAACTTTTAAAACATCCAGCCCAGCCTCAGCTGCGTTTGGCAGGCTCCAGTTCAGCATTTACACTAAGGAAATTCTATCCCCCTCTTTCCCATCTGTAAGTAGAATTTTAGTGGTGTAAAGAGAATTATTGTTCAGTGCCTAGTTTGCAAAACCTTCCCAGATAAAGTTTGAGAAAAAAAAAAAAAGTCTTTGGAGCTGTATTTGTGACATTTCTGCTGCAAGTCAGCTTGTGAAATACAAGCTTTGTGTGAGGTTCAGAAGGGTTCTTTTTAAGTCTCTATTCAGCTTTTCTTCTACTTAGAGACCTCAAAAAAAATTAATCCAGTTTATTAGCTCTTAAGAAGAAGTGGGAATATATAGAGAGCTGTTCCAAGTGTTTCTGGAAAGTGGAAAAATTGGATTCTTTTGATTTCTTTGAACAAATTTAAACATGAAAACTATCAAATGAGAAAGGTTGGGGTTTAAATTTTATTGGGAAAAGCTGGTGATAGGGGGATTTGGTTTGGTTTGGGTTTTTTAGAGCAGTGTAGATGGATTCTCCTTTTTTTCCAGCTAAGTTTACACTGCTTAGCTTTCATTTCTACAAGATAGCTTTCAGAACATGTACAGTTACTGCTGTTGAAAGACTGATATTATTAAGATAGAGGAAAAAAAATTACTTTCTATGATAAAAGAAGGGAGGGAAAGAACTTTTTTAAACAATATACAAATGCTCAAAATCTGAAGGAAAGATTTTTGGAGAAAGGAATAAACTTTTTGAGTATGCCACGTGTGTTTTTGCCAGGGAGGAAAATGTCTATAAAGAATATTAAAGACTGTTTTTTTTTTTTGTGTAGGAAACAGAGAAGGATAAAATCCAGGAGAAAGGTGGTGTGAGGACCATACCTGTGACCCTTTGGAACTCTGGAGACAGTAATTACAAGCCCTAACAACCTTAAGGGACCACAGGGGATGCCTGAGAGCTTTATGAGTTTATGCTGTACCTGTGGGCTGTGAGGTCCATCGCCAGCATTTGCAATCCTTGAGTTCCATGGGGACAAGCCAAGAATTTACAGGGTCTGCAGTGCATTTAAAAGGGGTTACTGAGTGTGTTGAGAATAAATCAACAAAAGTAAGAGCCTGCAAAAAGGTTGAAACAGGCTGAGGCAGCCAGTGTGTTTTGTGGAGCTGTAAAGCAGACTGGAAGTCTTTTAAAATGTTTTTTAATTGGTTTTTGTGGCATTAGAGCAGCCACTATCTGCCTGTATTTGAATGTTAGAATGTAAGAATGGCCAATTTAAGCTTTTGTTGTGAAAACTTGAAGCATGCAGTACTGGTTACAACATGGGATTTGTGGTCTCTCAACAGCTTCAGACATTTTGGGTGAAATTTTGAATGGCAAAGAGATAAGGAGAGAGTGGTTGTGGAAATGCTCAAGTTCTAAGGGAGACCTTAAAGTTTTGGGGTTTATTGCTCATGTTCCTTACCACAGGTAGGTTGTTGAAGCAGAAGTGGCAGGCACTGGAAACCAGCAATGTCAGATCACACAAGCATGAGTGAATTTTAGGCAATCTTAGGGCTAGATCTCATGGTAGAGCCTGGAGCACAGGCTGCCTGTTGTGCCCTCAGGACCTGGCCACGCTGCCTTCTCCTTTTCCTGCTCTCCATGGGATGGTGCCAACATCCTGCCAAGGAAACCTCTTTCTGCTGTGACTCAGGGAGATTCTCAGGCTCTTCTCCAAGCAGGAAGCTCTGGTGGTCCAAGCATGAGCCTTCTCTGTTTTTCTGCTCACATTTACAGGCCCCAGGCTGGCAGCAAGTTGAGCCACTCTGCTTTTGTTGTACAGGATGCACAGTCCTGTGCCCTGTTCCTGGTTTTTGTTGGAGGCAGCCTTTTCTGCCCACACTGTGTTCCTTTTGATTGATGGAATAAGGTCTCTGATGCACCAGATGAAGGCATTTACATAAGTAGATGCCACTTGTCTCTCCCAGCTCTGCCCTGCAGGAGATTCGAGCTCCATAGCTTCAGTTTGAAGAACAGTATTTGCCAAACTCTGAAGGCAACCCCATCCAGCACCCCCCAGGCTGGGAGGGTGGTTGCAATAATAAGTACTTCAAGGGCAGTGGTGAGAATGCCAGGAAAAAATGGGATCTAAGGAGGAAGAGCAGACAGGACTCCCCATCCTGGGTGGTTTGTGGGGAGAGAAGAGTGGAATATATCTTCACAGAGGCAAATGTCTTACTCAGACTGCTAACATCTGAGGTATGGTTTGCTGGTTCTGTCTTCCTGTGATAGTCTGTACCAAAAGCCACAAATTGCTTACAGTGGGACTTGTGAGTCAGACTTCTGTATGATTGGTTTTTTGCCTTAAAGGCTTGTTCTTTAATATATTAAGTTTTGTCTTGTGTGATTGAAGCTCAAACACCTAAAGAACTGCTACTGAGTAAGCAGTACTGACATTCCTCTGTGCAAAGCTACAGGTCTGCAAGGAGATGACTCTGAGGGGCAGATTCTCACACACACACATACACTTGTATGTATTCTATACACAAGAAAAAGAGAGAAAAGCTGGTCCTGTCTTTGTTGATGGGCTATATCTATGTGGAACCTCCAAGCTGGATCCTACCCGAGGCAAAATCTGTTTTCAGGGTATGTGTTAACCTGCTTCTCCTTTCTTAACACAGAATTTCCAGCCTTTGTTGGTTAAAGAAGATTTTGCTAAACAAAAGCAGTTACTGTGTCCTTTTCCTGAATAGTAAATTCAGGTAAAGTTTCACAAGGTGCTTGTTGCAGCCTCCTGCCCCTACCTATGCCTGCTCACCCTGCTCCTCCACCCACAGTCTGGTGTCCACATGGCTGTGGGTAGGGACCCTTGGTGTGTCCTGGAGCTTTGTCTGCTCAGAAGAGCACAGGAAAGTTACTGTGGTTTAAAATGCTGGTCACTGCTGTGGCCTTTCCCCTCTAGCTTCTTTTCTGTGCTTCTTCTCTGACTGCAGATGACTGCAACAAAATGCCTGGAGAAATGTCACTTCCACTGACAGGTTTGCCCATAAGAATCAGGAACCCCACATCCTTGCCAAGCATTTGAGAATTCTTCTTCTGATAGTGGGAATTTATTTCTAAGCTCCCCCAAACTTTTGAAAACCTGACTGCAGGCCTTTATGAATTGAATATTTTTAGCCTATCCTTCCAGATGTTCACAAATGTTGAAACCTCTGTCCTAAGCATTTTTTGGGTGAGGAGGGCTGGTTTATGTTAGTCAAAGGAAAGCAACTAAAATCCTTGTTTCCACAGTGCTAATCCATCACTTGATGTTCTGTGCTGGAGTGGTTGATCTCAGGTCATATATTACATGCCTTCTACCCTCCACAACGATAAATAAAAATGAAGTGACAACACTGAGGTGGATTAATAAAGAATGTCTGAAGCTGGCAAGCAGCCTGAAGAGAGATGCTGGGCTGTGTTCAAAGCTCTGGTGCTGCCAAGGTGTCGTGTCTCTGAAACACTTGGGTCTTTTCCAGGCTTTTTGAAAGTCAACCAGCACCTGTAGGGAAGAGGGAGAACATATTGAATTGCATTAGGAGCCTTTAAGAACTACATAATTAACTTCTCTTACTCTGTAGCTGTTATGATAATACTGAAGGATAAATTCATTCCTTAATTAGGATAATAATCATTAAGGACAAGGATAGGCTTGGCTGTTTTTTGGCGTTGTGCCACAGAACACTGACTGGGATAGGCAGCCTCACGTTGGACAGGATTAACTCAGTGGTGTGCTGTGTGCTTTTCCTGGTTTAAGAGCATCTTGCACCCTCTGTTCATCGTGGGATTTACATGGAGCTCTGTGATTAATTCATGTGTAACAATGGAAGTCACAGTTTTGAGGTAAAGAGATTTTACCCTGCCTGGCTGAGGGGCCTTGTCCTTTAACCCCAGCCACACTGCAGATTCAGTACTCTTGGGTATAAGTCTGGTTTCAAGAGATGAAAAGTGACCATAGGTCTTCAACTTCAGTATTTACTGTCTGCATTTTTGGCTTTCTTTGCTTTTCTCTGTCCCTTCAGTATAGTGAAGGCAGAGACTTGCTGTGCTCTGTTGATGGCTTCAACCACGGACTCCAGAGAGAAATTATCTGATGAGTTTATGAGAGTGATTCTGGTGAGTTTACAGGGGTGATTTTCACTGGGGAAAGAGGGTATCCAAAAATGATCACCAGATCACAGCAGCCTACCAGTCCTCAGACTGGCACGGGGCTGAGCTGCTGTAAGTTTGTTATTTGTGAAAGGGAGTGGTGGGTGATCCCTGCCCACAACTGCTTCCATCTGCTCTTCTGATGGTTTTCTGTGATGGAAACCCACCAGCTGAAGTGGATGGGCAGTGTAGCCCTGGTCTAGGAAGGGATGATGAGCAAGGGGGAAAATTACTTTGCAGGACAAAATGCAATATCACGTGAACGTGCTGCCATGAAAGGGTTTGATTTTTTTTTTCAGCAACAGAAGCTTTTACAATTATGTGGTAGCTTGTTAATGTGCTGTCCTTTGGGCATTTTGCCTTCAGAAAGCAAGCTCTGAATTAGAGAGATCAATCTTCTCCTATCCAAACTGTATTGTGCTTAACTCTGCAGCATAAGTGAAAATCAGTGCTGAAATCTAAGAGGACAGGACAGTGATTATGGTTTCTTTTTGTAAGTGATGCATTTTGGCAGGGCTTTGGACTGTCATGTGGTGCTTTGTAGACAAGGCTGGGCCCAGCCACAAATTGAAGAGGACAGTTGGCTTTATTCTGCAAAGACATTGAGTCCTGCCCCATAACTAAGCAAGTGTAAGTGCATTGCAGAGGAGCAGTTTCTCTATGATTTGACTTGTTTTACAACTTCTCCAAGAGCTGGGCTTGGTTCAGATCCAAAATAAGAGGAGGATTGTGGTGGATGTTCCTGTTTTTCATAGCTGCCTGGATGTTTATTTCTGATAGAGAAGTTTAACTTGTGTGCATTTTTAATTCCAACCCAGGGAAGCTGACAGCCCTTTGGGACAAACAGTCCAAAGCAATTTTCATCCAGTGCCATCCTCTGCAGGCTGCAAAGTTACTTTGATCAACAAATAATGTTAGGTGGCTGAGCAAGCATCAGGTGAAAGACAAGATGCCTTGAACCTGAACCACATGCATAGGATGCATGGTTTGGGTTGGAAGGGACTTTAATCATCATCTTCTTCCAACCCCCCTGCCATGGGCAGGGACACCTCCCACTAGAGCAGGTTGCTCCAAGCCCCATCCAGCCTGGTCTGGAACAGCTCCAGGGATGGAGCATCCACAGCTTCCCTGGGCAACCTGGGCCAGGGTCTCACCACCCTCACAGTGAGGAACTTCTTCCTCATTTCTCATCTAAATGTCCCCTCTTCCAGTATGAAGCCATTACCCCTCCTCCTATCACTGCAAGCCCTTGGAAAACATCCTTCCCCAGCTCTCAGATGCTTTCAGCCTTCAGGTACTGGGTGGCTGTGACAAGGTCTCCCCAGAGCCTCCTCTTCTCCAGGCTGAACAACCCCAACCCTCTCAGCCTGGCCTCACAGCAGAGGGGTTCAGCCATCACATCATCTTCATGGCCCATACATGTGGTTTTGGGAGAGCTTCTATTCTTCCAAACAACAGATTTGTGGGATGTAAAATGTAGAGAAAGCAGGTTAGGAAAGGATATTAGAAAAAGGGCACAGAAACCACATCAAAATAAATAGCATGTGTGTAAAGAGGCTTTAACAGTTAAACACTGATATACTAAATAAACTTTGTAATTGAGGTGGTTTGGTAAGGAAAAATACTGAGGTGTTAAACACCATTGTCTTCCTCCACAACTAGCTATGATATGCCTGACTGGATTTATATGTGTTAAACTCAAAGTAAGTTTTGTTTTAGAGGAACTGGTGGCAGAATTCTCAGGGAAAACAATGAATGGAGCTCATTCCCTAAATCTTTGCATCCCTTGGGGCCTTCCTAGTGTTACAGAGCACTTTCCCCCCCCCCCCAAGTTCATTTAAAGCCATCAGGCAGGTGGTTCTTGTCACTACATGTTGTGTAACCTGTGACAAATTGACTTAGATCAGTGAACACTGAGGTCCCAACTCGCTGGGCAAGATTTACACTGCAAGTGTGAAACAACTTCCAGTTGAGATCTTTTCTTCTTAAAACTGGTGCAGGGAGCTGCCAAAGAAGCAGCTATTTTTCCATTTTGGCTACAGCTTTGTTAACAAAACTTGTCCAATGCTGCTTCTGTGTCTTGAGCTTTCTAAATAACATTTCAACCTTCTAGAATTCTAAATAAAGTTTCACCCTTCACCTGTCCAGAAGGACACTGAGGTGCTGGAAGTCCAAAGAAGAGCAATGAAACTGGGGAAGGGTCTAGAGCACAGGTCTTGTGAGGAGCAGCTGAGGGACCTGGGGGTGCTGAGCCTGGAGCAAAGGAGGCTCAGAGATCTTCTCACTCAACAGCTGTGACTCTTCTACCCTCCCTCCTGGAGTTCTGAGCAGCTACATCTTTCCTGTACCTGCCTACATGCCTTTTCCCTTCAAATGTCCCTGTGTGTTATCTCTGTAACCCTTCCCAAAGGAGCAGGAGCAGACAGGGAGGTTCCCTCTGCCTTCCTCTAATAAAGTTTGGGGAGGTGAGAAGGGGAATGAGCTTCAGGATTGGCCAAGCTCACGTGTCCTCAGGAGCAAGCATCTCTGACTGCAGCTCCTGGAGGCTGAGCCCAGGGGTAGGTGGCCTGGCCCATTCCTTATGATCTTAGTGATATTTTCTGTTTACATTTTTTTCTTTGTTCTGAGGTGTCAAGATAAATGGGTTTGTAATGGAAGCAGTGTCAGATACAGCATAGGTTTAATTATTTCCATGCTTCTGAGTTTCTGTTGTCCTGTAGGTGATGTGGTGGATGTGTCCTCTTGGATAGCAGCTGAAACTGGGGATGTGTTTTGGGTTGTGGTGAGTTTTTTTGTTTGATTGTGGTTTTTCTTTTTTTTTCCCCAAAGTTTCTTGGAATCTTTTCTGACTGGAAATCAGTTTTTAACAAAAACAGGCTTATGTGCTTAAAAATAATTAAAAATCAGCTGTTTGCTTTAGTGATGTGCCCAAGACATAAGAAAATCCAGATCTCTCTCTGCCTAAGCTACTGCTGCATCTAACCCCAGGCAATTCATTCTGAAAGGGGCTTTTTGTTTTGTTTTACTAACCTCAGGCAAGTCATTTTCAAAGGGTTTTTTTGTTGGGCTTGTTTTAAAGGATAGTAATCCTTGTTTATTTTGATGAGATATGTTTATTCTCTGTGGCTGAGTGCTGAGGAGATCATCCCACATTTGGGGCATAGGGTAAAGAGTATTTAGCTATGTGCAATGTCCCTATAATCATTTGTAAATAGAAGCATTGACTCCTTGCCTTGCTACCTGTAGGAGGGTAGAATTTGAGTTCCAGTTTCTTAGCAGTGGGTCTATTTGTGGCTTTGAAACATTCCTTTTGTGGGCTGTAAGCTCACCTTGGGTTGTGACTTGAATTTTCTGGAGTGTGGAGAAGCAGCCCCCCCATGCTGTGGCCACCCTCCCCTTCACCCCTGGGTCTCTCTGGGACCTGCTGCTCTTGTGGTGTCATTTCACTCCAGAGATGATTGATACTGAGTTGTTTAAATTGCAGCACGTCAGGAGAGCTGGGGGGGGGATTTCATTCACGTGTTGAGAGTTGTTTCCAAGCTCACGAGGTGTCTGTCAGCCTGCCAGTCAGAAATGGGCTTTGTGCTGGGAGGGAAGGTGCTTGTTGGGGGTTCAGATGCCATGTGAGTGGTGTGTTTGCACATTTCTCAGTACCTGTGCAAAAACAGTTGCCACCAAAGACTGAACCAACTGTTGTCCTGCTCTCCTGAGTGCCAGGGAATCCATGGGAAGGTCATGGCTTATTGCAGCTTACTGCCCAAAAAGCCACAAGCACCTGATGGTGGTGGTGAGTTCCCAAAATCAGCCAGAACAAGCAGGGTCATGCTGCTGTGGTTCCAAGCAGCTCCTGGGCAGCCTCGTGTTCCCACGTGTGTTTTTAGTGGTCCTATCTGTAATTGGAATCAGGGAGCACAGGGAAGTGTAATTTTTAGGGAAAAAAAGCTGCAGTGGTTTCCATTAAAATCTCTTTTTTCCTCCTGCTTGCAATTAATTGATAATAAACTGATAATTAATGCTGAAAGAGATTAATTTATTCTGTGGAATAAGGCTGTTAAGGATTCACCACATAAATATCACATAGATTCCCAGCATGGTGGGGGTTGGAAGGGACCTCTGGACATCATCTGTGCCAATTCCCCCTTTGCTCCAGCAGCTCACCCACAGCAGGGTGCCCAGGATCGTGTCCAGATGGGTTTGGAATCTCTCCAGAGCAGGAGACTCCACAACCTCTCTGGGCAGCTGCTCCAGCTTCTGGCACCCACACAGCAAAGGAAAGAAGTTTCTCCTCCTGCTCAGGTGGCACCTCCTGGGTTCCAGTTTGTGCCCATTGCCCCTTGTCCTGTCACTGGGCACCACTGAGCAGAGTCTGGCCCCAGCCTCTTGCCCCCACCCTTTAGATCTTGATCAGCATTGATCAGATCCCCTCTGAGGCTTCTCTTTTCCAGCTCAGCAGCCCCAGGGCTCTCAGCCTTTCCTCATCACAGAGATGCTCCAGCCCCTCAGCATCTTCACAGCCTCTGCTGGACTCTCTCCAGTCTCTCTTGAACTTGTCTCTTTTCAACTGGGGATCCCAGAACTGGACCAAATAGTCCAGAGGTGGCCTCACTAGGGCAGAGTAAAGGCTAAAATATACTATATTTTCCCCTCTTCTTTCTGCCTTGCAGTCTGTCCCTACCTATGTTCCCTTCATCTTGCCATAGCTGGTCTCTTGCATGTCTCTTTCCAGTGCTGATGGTTGCTAAGTGGAGTTTATGC
>NW_008591536.1:18813-35367 GCF_000691845.1 Merops nubicus | reverse complement strand
ATTCCTGCATGGAGTGAAGCCAATGCAGATGTCTTCCAGCTAAAGGAAAAGCCATAATACTGTGGTGGGAAGGAGGAAACTCCTGTTGATGGGTAGTACCAGGAGCAATGCAAGGGAGCATCCATCCATGGCCTCAAGGTGAGACCTGGAAGTGTGCTAGCCAAAAATTCATTCAGAAATAAAGTAGCTTTGTGTGGCCTTAGTGCAAGCTCCCTTTAAGTTTTAAAGATTTGTTTCCCTCAGGTTATAATGATACACCAGAAGTCATGAAATCACCCAGGGCATTTTGGAAAGTAAGCTTAGATAAAGCCACCTACAGCACCAGCTAAAAACACTTCCTGGGTGAGCTGGAAGGGATGGATTTTATCAGCCTCCTTTTTTGTTTTGACTAAATTTTTAAGCCCTTTTCCAGTGTGATTTGAAATAGAAAGAGGGCAGCAGGGTCATGCTGGAATAACATACAGAACCCAGGACCTGGGCAGCTGCACAAGTCCCCACATGGCAGAGTTAAACTCACTGGTGGCTGCTGGTGTTTTTCCAGCCATTTAACGAGGGGTGTTTTCTTACTGTAGGGTCAAGCTGGAGTGACTTTTGCCATAGACTTTCATCTCATTTTCTGCTCTCCATCTCCATATGGACTGGTGAAGGTTCATGAGAGCATCCATGTGATTTCTCTCAGGAAACAGGCATTTGAACCAGAAAGAAAGGTCTATCCCTGCCTTAAAATAAATAAATCTTAGGTGCTACAGGGAAAACATGCTCAGACCGTGGGACAGGAAAGTTGTGCCTGCTGGGACTCAGTGAGAGGCACTGATGGACAAGGAGGAGTCTTAGCAGCACAGATGTAGGCACATTCAGCTGGAAACAGTCTTGTACTTTTTCTTACATGCTGGGGAGAGGAGATCCATAAGTCTTTATTATCAAATTTCAGCCTATCTCTATTGTAAATGGACCATATCACAAATATTGACAACAACCAAACTTCTTCTGGGTTAGCTGGGTGCCTGAGTGAGCCATTGATTGTTCAGGACACAACAATTGCTTCTTGACAGATCCTGAGTGAAAACAGTTAAGTCCAGATAAAAATATTCCTGTGTGGAACTGACCTTGAGCTTATGGGAGCCCCTTAAAAATTAGTAAGCTTTTTGTAGTGGTCAGCTGAAGGGTTTAAGGGATGATGAAGCAAAGCTGTTTTTTTTTAACTATGGGAATCAGACTGAAAAGGATATTTTAAAATACCATCCTTTTACATTTGCTTTTCTCAGAGCAACATTTCTGTGGGCCATTTAACCAGATCCTGCCTGTGGAGCTGGGTTCTGGATCCTTGTCCCTCAGAATCTTGTCTCATACAAGGCATGAGACAAAAGCCTGGGCAGCTTTTTATGGTCTGCACTCTCAATCTAATGGTTTTACTAACAGAAGGTTCAGATCTCATGCTTGCTGGAAATTAAATCATCAGTTCAAGAATCTCTAATCAGTTTTTTTTTTTTTGCATCACATTTCTTCCTGCTTTGATAAAAAACTAAGAAGCTCTGTGCAGTGTGCTGAAATCTCCCCAGCCTTTCATCATCCAATTAATCCTACACAGCGTGCAAGAGTGAGGGAGAACAGATCAAGCTGTAGTAAGAGCAGGAATAAGAGCAGATTTGCCATTTTCTGAGAAACTCCATCATTGTCACGACACTTTTCATTGTGAACATTGCTGTAAAATTAAATTAAAATAAAATAGATTTTGTTCAAGTGGGATTATTTTTTTTTTTTTTCCAAGTCAGTCATAAATTTTTCCTTTTAAGGACCAGGAAACTATTTGATGGCATTATTGAAATCTTCATTTTAGGCTTCAATTTTTTTTAAAAAAGGAGGTTTTTTTTTAATTTTCCTGAAACCTGTCACACCCAGGTTTGTAATTGAAGGTCTGAATTTCTAAAATCACTTGACTTGGTGCTTAACTTCACCTCTACCCTTATGTCTCATTCCAAACTGATGGGATATAAACATGTGTTTCTGTAAATCAGGACCATGAATAATTAAAGAATAGAATTGAATGGGAAAATTAGAGGGTGATCAAATATTTATTTGAGCAGCAATTTATGGAAATCATTAGAAACCTGAAGGAGGCATTTTTGCCTTCTGGCTATTCTGTTCCTGAAGCACCAGCAGTTGTTCAGCTTTGCTCTAAAACACAGTTGACAACAGGAGACCAACTTCACAGCCACGTCCTTGTTTCTACTGTTTTATTAGTGCCCTAAATTTAAAAAAAGAACCCTGTTGCAAAACCCTTCTGGCACTTCAGAACAGGCAGGAAATGGGAGCAAGATGTCCAATTTTTATTTTGATCTAGTGAAATATTGTAGTATTTTTGACACTGGGTGAGGTCACTGTTCATTCTGCGTCTTTGGCTGTGCATCCCTCAAGTCTAGCTGAGGGAATTTAGATTTTACTTCCTTGTGTTTTGTACTGGACATTTGAGGGGAAGCACTAAAAGTTGTCCAGTTCCCTCCTAGATTGCTGCCATGGTTCTGTTGTGTAAGGTTAATTGCATGCTTTGTAAATAGGGTTGTCTTATTTTTGTGTCAAAAATTCACTCAGGCTCCAAGTCTGCACAAAACTTTGCTTAAGACAATTTTTAGAACAGCCCAAGCTTTTTGAATTTAGTTATGACACACTTCAAACTGTAGGGTATGAGGAAATACTTTTAGGTGGCTGGAATAAATTTCTATTGAGTGGAAGTTTATATTCTTGCTCCTGAAGCTGTGTTCTGTACTCATACAGTCATTCTGAGTGTGATGGAAGAAGGGGCAGTCCCATTCCCACGTGGATCCTGCAGTCCCTTTGCACGAGAGCTTGAGACCCAGGGCTGTGACCACAGGCATTGGGCTGACTGGAGCCTGCCCAAAGATGGGCAACGAAGCTGGGGAAGGGTCTAGAGCCCAAGTGTGGTGAGGAGCAGCTGAGGGACCTGGGGGTGCTGAGCCTGGAGCAAAGGAGGCTCAGGAGAGACCTTCTGGCTCTCCACAGGAGGAGAGGAGGCTGGAGCCAGATGGGGGTCGGGCTCTGCTCCCAAGGAGCAAGCAGTAGGATGAGAGGAAACAACCTCAGGTTGAACCAGGGGAGGATTATGATGGACCTCCGGAACAATTTCTTCCCCAAAAGGGTTGCCCAGGGCTGTGCCAGGCTGCCCAGGGCAGTGGTGGAGTCCCCATCCTTGGAGGGGTTTCCAAGCTGTGGAGATGTGGGGTGAGGGACACGGGGCAGTGGGGACCTGGCAGTGCTGGGGGAACAGTTGGACCTGATGACCTGCAAGGTCTCTTCCAACCAAACTGATTCTCTGATGCTGTGACCTCCCTGGGAATGGTTGGTGGTGGTTCTGGCCTCCAGACGTGTGCACCACCCCTCTCATGGAGGCTGCTGCTGCTGCTGCTTCCACAGGGAGAGCTGGGCTGGTTGCTTAGCAGCTGCCGAGCGGCTGCGGCGTGGAGGTGTGGGAGCTGTGGTTCTGGGCCACCTCCCTGCACCTCACCCCGGCTCTGCCAGCCTGGGGCTGGCTCCACCAGTTGTGCAGCACGGGAAGAACCTCCCAGGGAGACGGTGGGGCAAGAAACCCCACTGCTGTCGTGAGGTAAGCTGCCCCTGCTTGCTGATCCACCCCCTCGGCAGCCCTCAGCAGCCTGGCTGGTGTGCTGGTGCAGAGTGGGGTCCCTGGGAGGTGTGGGGAGCACTCCCTGGGGGTCCGTGCCCTCCAGAGCTGCCCCTGCACTCTGTGACACTGAGCAGTGCTCTGCTGAGCCCAGCTGCTCCTGGCTTGTGAATTTAACTCTTGCAGTCTTCATTAAAAGAGACTGCAGGTCTCCAGCCCAACATGGAAAATGGGGTGGAATTAACGACAGGTTTCTGATCCTTGGACAAATTGGTTTGTTTGCTGCATGGGCAGCACATGAGGTTGTATTGAAGTGTCCTGATAGCAGGAGCTAAAGGAAGGGCTGCAGTGATTCTGTCATCTCCTAGGCTGCTGACTAAACCTTGCTGAGCTGAAGGTCAGACCAGCAGCTCACCCAGGGAGCAAGAACCACTTCAGTGCAAAAGATGGAGAAATTGGGAAGGCGTCTTTGTGAAAATGATGAGACTTGCATCCTGGTTTTGTTTTTCTCCTTTAAACAAAATGATGTAACTGAGAGAAATTACAAAGCATTTAGATCCTGGGTAGATGCCCTCTGTGTGGGCTCGTGGACTATGGGTGATTTCTTGTGATGTGGAAGCAGAGTTTAGGGGCACGCACGGTCTGGAGCTGCCTGAAGTGAGTTTGGCAGAAAATAGCTAGTATGCTGCTTTTTGGGTTTTACATTGACAGTTGCCTTGCAGGCTTTGGGTAGTCCTGTAAAAGTGGTGCTTGTAACTACCCTGGTGATCAAATGGAGGCACGAGGAGGGATTGGGAAGTCAGGGTAGGTCATGCTTTTTGTATCCCATGGGAAGAGGGCACCAGGTACAGCCCCATGCAGCAGCTCCAGGATCACTCTACATCTCCTTCCCCTGGCACGTCCCCTCTTACACCACACATCTCCCTGCTCACCACTGGTGGCCAGGCACCCCTCTGTCACTCTTAATCCTTGGCCCTGACTTTGAGGAGCTGTGCAACCTGCAGCGATGGGATTCCTTCCTCTGACATCATCTTCCTCGCCCTCACTTCTGTGCTGTGGGGGCACCTGGCCTTGGGCAGCATGGCTCAAATCTGTGGCATGCTTTGTGGTTTCCCTCATCCTTCCCCGAGGGATGTAACTGCACATGGAGGCTGTAATGCCCATGAGAGGTTTTTTTTTCTTTGTGAATACACCCATACTGTTGATTTTAGGAAAGAAAGGCTGCAAAAGCACTTTGCACCTGAACCAGGAGGTGAGGAAGCTTTGTGGAGGTCCATGGTCACTGAGGCAGTGCCCACATCTGTAAGGCAGGAGTGGGCTCCTTTGAGGGGCCGAGAGGATTGATGACTGCTCATGAAGTGCTCTGACCTGTACACTGCTGCATTATTACAACAATTTTTAATTGACCATAATAGTCTATGAAGCGTTGAGAAGCAGTCATCAGATATTAAAAGCTTGGAGAAGCAAATGATGCTGTGCTGCTGTGGCCCCTCCCTTGTCCCCTGAAGCAGTATGTATCTTGTCAGTGTTTTAATTGGGGAAATGATCTGCACTCAGGAGTGAATCTCCAGCTAGTGTTATTCATCATGGATTGCTTTTTTTAATTCAGAAGATTTGCCTGGGGCGTCTGACAGAAATTTTTGCAGGCTTTAATTCTGCCTTGGGATCCCTGATTGTGTGTCTTTCCATTGATGTAGAACCTAATTTCACCCTGTTTATACAACTGTTGTGTAATTCACATTGGTGCAAAGACACCTTGTGTACAGTGATGCTACAAAGTCCTTGTAAAGCAGGTGGAAGCTGAAAGCTTTGGAAAGGTCAGAAAGCTTTGTAATGCTGGGTCATATCCAAACCCACAGTTAAATAATTAAACCAGGAACACTGAGATCTGGTTTGAGCATGGGTAGCTGTCTACAAATTAAACCAGGGTAGCACTACTGAGGCACTTCCACCCCTTCCAAATGCGCTGAGAAGAAGCATGACCGCATCTGTCTGCTCCTTCTGCCCAAATGGTCCTTTTCTTCAGCAAACCCAAATCAGTGAGGAGCTTAAAAAGTGTAATTCCCTTTTCTGTCTCTGCAGGGGAGGAGCTGGATCGTGAAGAGGAGTTATGAGGATTTCAGGGTGCTGGACAAACACCTTCACCTGTGTATCTATGACCGGCGCTTCTCCCAGCTGGCAGAGCTGCCCCGCTCCGATGCCCTGAAGGACAGCCCAGAGGTGAAGCAGCTCCTCTGTGAACACTTCAAGCACAATCAGCAGCAAGGGGCTGCTTTCAAACATGTACAAAGTTGTTTTTAACGCAGCCTGGGTTAGGTTTGGAAATTAATGACACTGGTGTGTGTTTTCTACCCTTCCTTTCAGTGATATAAATGGAAATGCCCAGCACGTTGATAGGAATTGATGCACTGCTAAGTGTGGAGTGGTTATTGAGAGCATCAGCTGTCCTGTTGGTACCTGAGATAAGAATTTTATGTCTTTGGAAACTTCTTTTAGTGATGTGGCTGTTTCATGACTTCATATCAGCAACTTAACATTCCTAGGAACTCATGCTGTTCTAGGGCTGCAGGGTAATCCCATGTGGAATGCTAGACTTACATTTCTAAACCAAAAATTACTGAAACTGGTTTTTAAGAGCATTTGCATTAGTATGTTATTCAAATAGTCTTTAAAAGCTTAAAGAGTGTTGTTTGGTTGTTTTTTTTTTTCCCTGACTGAATAAGAGGTATTTTTAATTTCTTGACTCATTATTGTGAGCTGGAATTCCTTCAGTTTCTCACCTATTGGTAATTTAGAGATTTATTCATGTCCAAAATAATCTTCTGGAAGGTAGCATGTGCATCTTGACTGCATCATTTCAGAAGATCAGAGAGGGAGGCAATGTAACATGTGCCCATGGAGGTTATTTGAGGCACTAGAGCATAATGAAGCTAACTGGCTTCAGTTTGTCTGCAGGAGGGACACGTAGCACGGTGCCCATTGCTTCATTCCACAGGTCACTTCTCTCTGGGACCTGCAGTTGTGTGTTTGCCCCCTCCCATCAAACACAAGCATGGAAAAATCCTGACATGCTGTGTTGGAAGGCTGATGCTGCCTGCCCACAAGATGTGTAGCTGCAGAGGGAAATGAGGAAATTGAGGCCATTCAAACAAGAACCCACCCAGGATCTATAAATCAGAATCTGTGTTCTTTCAGTGCTGAGTGGGTGAGGATTGATTGCTTTAGAACAACACACAATGGCTGAAATCAGTATCCCACTGAAGGCTACAGGGTACTGGATGTGGGAAGTTGATAATGCAGTCCCATTGCTCATCAGAGAATCTGATTTATTGCTTGCTTGGGCTTAACACAGGCTGTTTCTGAAGATAATTTAAAGTTCATAGTCTTTTAAATTCAGCAGAAGCAGCAATATTCAGGATAATGAATTCCTGGGTTTAGTTTTTCAAATGATATTTTAGCCATCTCTTCCATCTTTATTTGTTCAACTGATTTACTCCTTACTTTTTAGCATGAGCCAGAAAATCTGCATCATATCTGTAAGCAGAGGAGATGTAAAGATGTTGAACAGCTCTACTCTCCTGTGAAGTGTAATTCTGCAGCTGTGTGGTGTCTCGTACTCTATTTTTTTTATTTTGAATTATCACATTTGAGCAGATGTGCAGTGAGAACAGTGTTTTGAGCAGCAGTACAAACTCTGGGTTACAATACTGCTTTATGACACTGGCCCTGCAATGCTTTGGAAAGCCCTCACCAGCTTCTCTCTAACAAAAGCAAGTTTACTATTACAGATGGGACATTGCTTGTGTGTGAAATCTATGAGAGGAAGGCTTTAGATGTAAGGTGTCTTGATGAGAGGAACTGTGAAAATGACTTGTTTTATAAAAGTAACATTATTACTCTCACAGGGAGCTTCTTCACACGTTTGGTGTGTGATTGTAATGCTGTGTGTCCCTCACTGCCCTTCAAAAGGGGATGTATTTCTATGACACTTCCCTGTGCCCATGGGTGATTTTGACCTCTTCAGGTCTGAGGAAGTCTCTCCAGACTCTGGTGTGTTAACAGCAAACCCTTCTGTCTGTCTCCTTCTGTTCCAGCTCGTCACCCAGATGCTGATGGCTTACCTGTCACGGCTCTCGGCCATCGCAGGCAACAAGATCAACTGTGGGCCTGCTCTCACATGGATGGAGGTATAGTGTCTGCCTTAATCCTTCTGTGTTCCCTGACCTTAGCAGCAGAGCAAGCCACAAATGTGCTCTTTTGCCTTTCCAGAAAGAGGTATAATCCTTCCAGACCTATTAGTGTCACTGAAATGCCATCTTACAAGCTTTATTCCCCTGTTACCAGCATACAGGTGACCACAAAAGGTCTAGAACAGAGTCAGGTCCCACATTAAGAATACTGGAGCTTTTTTGCATGTCTTGCTTGGGTTCTGTCCCCCAAAGACATTCTGCAATGATATTCATAGAATGGGTTGTGTTGGAAGTGACCTTAACAATCATCTCATTCCCAACCCAGGGACACCTCCCACTAGAGCAGGTTGCTCCAAGCTCCATCCAACCTGGTCTGGAACAGCTCCAGGGATGGAGCATCCACAGCTTCCCTGGGCAACCTGGGCCAGGGTCTCACCAGTAAATGACTCACAAGTAAAAGGAGGTGGCTGTTTGAGTGAATGGATTGATGGACCTGGGCAAGTCCAGTTCATGGCTGAAGTCTCCAAGTGTTAGTTTGCAGAAAGCACCACACACTGCTTTTTGGCAAGACAATATTGCAAGCGTGGCAAGTTCCTAAAACTTGGAGTAGTCCCAGTCATGGTGTTTGCTTAGGGGTTTTTTATTATTATTATTTTTGCTTGCAATAGCTAGAGAAACAATAACTGTTATCTGCTGGTGGTGGAACTGCTCAACAGAGCCTGTGTTGTGCTTGCAGCAGCACTGTTTGTATGTTGTGAACTGCAGCTGCAGCTTTGGCTCCCCTCTTAATCTTCTGCTGTCTTAAACAATGGCCCTCACTGGGCAAGGAGTGCAGGGAAGAATGGGGCTGGGTGCTCAAGGCCACCAGTCTGAGCTGTGGGTCCTGATCAGTCTGGGTAGGGATATGTGCACCTCTCTGTTGCCTGGTGATGTTGCTGCAGGCCAGGAATAGAAACAGCTATTATTAGACTCTTGCAATTAATTTTTAAGTGTTTGTGATAACAATTGAGTGCATTTACCTGCAGTTTTCCCCACTGACACATCCTGAAGTCCTTTGGAATGAGAAACATCTTGGAAATCTCAGCATGAAGGGAGGAAAGCAGTTATAGAGAAAAATGAAACTGCAGAATTTACAGCAGTACAATAGACCTGAAGATTACAGCAAACCTGTTGCCTGTGTAGTACAGAATAACCTTTCCAATTAACTGAGGATCATACAGGAATGTATGAATTTTGAAAGTATTTGAAGTAAAAATGCAGGAATTTTGACAGTAGGCTGATGATTGCAGCAAGAGGTGGGAGCCATGTTTTCTTAAAAGAAGAAATGAAAACGTGGGAGAATGTTGCAAGCATCATCTTGGTTTGACAGCAATTCCTCCTTCCCTCAGTGCCTCTTCTTGAGCATTTATTCCACTTTGCAGAGAATTTTGTAGTCATGTTTGTATTGCTGTTTTAAGGACTTCAGGAAAAACAATAGGGTTTAGTGTTAAAGGGAGGCATGGCCACTTGCTGTCATGCTACTGTTTGCACACAAAGATGCACAAATGAAGCATTTTCCTCATTAGCTGCACAGGGACACACCACCTCCTGAAATAATCTTTAGGAGTTGTTTTTCTGCCTCCTCTCTGCATGTGCTGTGCCCCCCTGTGCTGTCTGTCCATGCTGCTCTCCTCGGGGGGCCCCCAGGCTCTGCTGTCTCTCTGAATCAGCTTGAAGGCTCTGCCATGTATGAGCACCAATAAAATGCCTCCTCACTTGTCCTCAGCTGCCTCACAGTCTCTCCTGCTCTTTATTTCAGATTGATAACAAGGGGAATCACCTGCTGGTTCATGAGGAGTCGTCCATTAATGTTCCTGCTATTGCTGCTGCCCATGTTATTAAGAGATATATTGCTCAAGCAGCAGATGAACTGTCCTTTGAGGTAAATAATTAAAGGGGTTTACATTCCTTGTCATATACAGAAGTGTGTGTCTCTGTGTGTGTGTGCATGTCAGGAATATATTCAGATGATTTCAGAACATTTTGTGAGGTGAAGCTTGGAAGATCCAGTTAAATATTGGATTTTCAGTGGGCTGGATACAGGGAGGAGTTCAGTCATCTTTAAAATAGAGCTTTACTTGGCATTAGTATCTTCTGATTAAACAGATACTGCCAAGGGCTGTAGCCTGGTCTCTGAGCAGCAGCAGCCCCTGCATAGTTCCTGCTCCAGAGTGTATGAGAAGTGTGTTGTATCTGTTCAGGAGGACTGTGCACATGTGTGTGTACATGGACACATGCCAGCTCCATTATTCATTGGCCAGTTTACACAACCTGGGTTCCTGTTAGCAGTTCTGTGTCTAAAACAATTTTCAGTGTTTCTGCTCTCATGAAAAACAAAGAGTATAAAGAATAATAATAATACAAATAAAGGCTGTCAGTGAATTTGGTACTTAAAGGGCAGGTGATGATGTAAAACTGTTCTGAAAATCTTACTTGGGGGCAAAGATCTGGACCCTGGAGGTCTTGGTCAGTTTGTGAACTACAAAAGGACCTCTTCACTTTTTGCTGTGAAAGGAAAGAAGACCTCTGATGATGCCTACACACATCCATAGGGCATGTAATAAAAATCAGTTCAGCTGCTTGAGAATGTTTTCCAAGGTGTTTCACAGCATCACTGCTGTGTAAACTCTGCAGTTTGTTCAGAGCCCTGCTGCACCCTTTGGCAGAGGGCCTGCTGCTCTTCAGTGTGATTTCCTCAGGAACAGCTGCATGTTACAATGCAGCAACTCTTCTCCCTCACAGCTGGATTTTGCCCAGGCAGATGTCTCACCACTGGCACTGGCACAGTTGCTCACAAGTTCTCTGCAGTGCTGGCAGGTCCAGTGGTTTGAACTGTGCTTCCCTCCTGGCCATGCTGCAGGCTGTGACTGATGGTGCCCATCTCTTGCAGGTGGGGGACATAGTGTCTGTTATTGACATGCCACCGAAGGAGCTCACCACCTGGTGGAGAGGCAAACATGGATTTCAGGTAGGTGCAAGCATCAGACATGACAGGATGATTTAAAGGCAGGAAACTCAGCCTGTGTTTGTCAGGCTGCTGTCCCTGAGCAGGGTTACACGTGGATATGAGCAGTGTCCCTTTGCTGGTGAAAGGACTTCTCGTTTCTCTCTGGATTTGGGCTGGAGCAGGGATGTGATCTGCATAGAAGTTACCTCCCTACCTAAGTGTGAGGCAGGGATAGCCACAGCCCCATGATTGACAGCTGGCCTGATGTTAGTGGAAGCTTCTGGTGCACCCCCTCCAAGGCAGCTGACACTGTTATTCAAATCATCCCATTCCTTCCACTGTGTAAAACTAGATCAGGCAGAACGTGGAGGATTCAGAGAAAGACAGTTGATAAGACACTGCCACTGACTTGGACAAGCCACCCAACTAACCTGTGCTCTCATGTCTGTGTTTATGGTGTGGTGTTGATATTGCTGGTCTCTGTAAATGTCAGAGCAGAAAGATTTAGAATGAATTTTCAGATCCTAAACATGCCTGGGAATTAGATACCAAAGCTTTTGTGTCAAAACTTTTTCCTTCCAAAAGACTTGTTACTCCCTAGCTTGGATTTTTGCATTAGGAAATTTAATTTAAAGAAAGTCTCAATTTACAAAACAAAACCCAAAGGCTACTGAAGGTTGGGGTAACTGGCTTTCTAACTCCTCACACTGTAATGTCTCACATTTCAGCTCCTTTCAAGTAGGAGGAATTTTCACACTGCAGCTGCTGTCTGTGAGGAGGTGGATTTACGAGGTTTCGCTCTGGACAGGGTCAGAATTGACCAGACTCTTGTTGTGTATTTTGGCCTGGAAAGTCTTCTCCAAGTACCTCAGATTTTCCCTGACAGACCTTTCTGTGCCAGATCCAGAGTGTGGTTCTGCTGTCATTAATGGCTGTGTGCAATTGGATCTTCAAACATGACAAATCCCACCTGAATGGAGGGTTAGTCACACGATTACATTTCTGTCTGATTAGCCCGAGCATGTGAGGTGCAGCTTTTGTTGGCTCTCTGTCAGATGGGGGAGTTCAGATAACATCTCATTTGTAAAATCAGAGCCCTGTGGACAGACAACACTTGCCCTGAAATTAAATTTATTTCTGGAGTTAACACGTTGATATTTTTGGAACAAACTTGACTGTTCTTCTCTTGGTTTTGAACAGTTTTGTATCGTTGTGAGACTTCTGTTCTGATCCTAGAAGACCTAAAGCTGTATTTGCTGTACTATCAAAAATTAATGAAATGCTTTAGTGCTGCTTGGAATACCTGGCCTTCTGCCTCTCAGATCAGAGCAATCCTCTGTGCTTCCCCAGCAGAATGATACGTTGGTGAGCAAACCACTTGAACAAGAGTCTGTCTCCATCTCTGCAGTCTGACACAACAGATCCGAGCAGCTGCAGAAATGGAGCGTTGTATTTTGGCTTCACAGAAAAACAGGGGTGGAATAATCCTGTGTCTTAAATTGTAGGCAAGTCTTCCACACTGTGAATCAGACTGTGGCCACTGAACCACCCTCCTGGAGGTGCCACAGCCAGAATGTGTGTCTCAGGAGCTCCCAGGATGTGTTTGCGTGGGTGCAGAAGGTGGAGTTGGCGTGTTTGAAGCACCCATCTGTGCATGCTGACTGCAGAGCACAGCTAGTTACCTCAGAGGGGGTGTTCAGCAGCTGGATCCCAGTTGACAGGCAGTAATTTCATAAGCTGTGCTAACTCAGTCATTACTGCATAAACACATCTCCTCACACAGTCGTGGGTCTGATTTGCAGAGGTGCATTTTTCCCCTGGATTGGCAGCTTTAGTAATTTCTTTGAAATGTGTTTACCAGAGCTTTTCAGTTCCATGGAACACCAGCAGCTACCAAGAGATGCCAAGTCTGTGTTTGTACAAAGAGAGAGGGGTGCTGGAGTGGGTCAGAGAATGGCAGCAAAGTTGGTGAGAGGTCTGGGGAACGTGTCTCAGGAGGAGTGGATGAGGGACATGGGGTTTAGTCTGGAGAAGAGGAGGCTGAGGGGAGACCTTGCTCTCTACAGCTACCTGCAAGGAGGTTAGAGGGAGGTGAGTGTTGGTCTCTTCTCCCAACTAACCAAGAGGAAATGGGCTTAAGTTATACCAAGAGATATTTTGATTGGATATTAGGAAGAGTTTATTTCCTGAAAGAGTGGTGAGGTGTTGCATGAGGGTGCCCAAGGAGGTGGTGGAGTTCAAAAAACGTGGAGACATGACACTTTGGCACATGTTTTAGTGATCATGGTAGTGTTCAGTTGGACTTGATGATCTTGGAGGTCTTTTCCAACCTTAATGATTCTATGATTCTATTCTGTGATTCTATTCTAGGGCTTTTTAACCTGTATTTCACTTCTAAGGCCCATAAATGAGTGTACAGAAAAAATACATTTCCTGATGTTGTGGAGTTTTTTGACCATGCAAACTGTCACAGTGAGGAGAGAATTCAGAGAAAGGAAATTTATCCCTGGTGTTGATACACCAGCCTTAGAGATGTGTTACAGTTTGAAATGCTGGGGTTTAAACCCCAAACCCTGAATCAGGGTTGACATATGGATGATGCCCACAACAAGGCAGGACAGACCTTCCTCTTGGTTTTCCCCCAAGGCCTGGCCAACCTTGGGTGAAAACCAATGAGGAGATCACCACCAGATGCCCTGCCTTTAGAATTAACATCAGGTATTCCACCTCTAGATTTAGTAATATAAAAGCTGGCTCTGCTTGCAGTGCAGGGGGAAGATTACCCCTGTGGTGGATGTACTCTGTAGGGTTTCTTGTTGTTGGAAGGGCTCCATGACAAGTATCATTCCCAGTGATGGTGGCACAACAGGACAACCAGGACAGAAAGAGGATTGTGTATGTCATGATGTTTTTCCATGGCAATTACTGTATGATTGGAATCAGACTGATGATCTGGCTTATTCCTTCCCCCACGACTTGATTTCTAACTGGGCTCACTCCTTTCTTTGCTACATATGCCATGAGTGAGTACCTCAATCTATTGGTTCCTCCTGTTGTTAGCCACCTCCTGTCTTCCCTGTGTTCTTTGAAGTGGGATGGCAAAGGCTTTCCTGTATCTATCCTGCTCATGGCAATATCCTTCCTCCTTAGCAAAAGAAGTTCAGGACAGGCTTGTACTTGATGGATACTTGGAGAGTGGGTAGGTGAAGTGTATTGTCACACTGATAGGTGTAAGTGCTGGTGAAGCTGTGCAGCCTTCAGAGCATTTATTATAGGCAAACAGTTCTGTTCCCATTTAGGAACACTAGCCATTGTAAATGTGATAGCAATCTGTTGATCCTGTCGTTTTAATTAGTAAAATAAATCAACAAAGACTGTCTTGCCAGCTAGTTGTGATTCTGAGAGCAGATAAGAGGTGGAGGTCCAAAGACCAAATGCTTGGACAGTTTGTTTGTGTTGCTTCTCAGGGTTTTGCTTAGTGCTGGGAAAGGAGCAAGGTTTTATCGAGTGGATCACAGCTTACATGGTAAATCATATCTTGATTGGAGGAGAGCAAGGTTTTGCTGAATGTGGAAAAAAATCACCCCTTGATTTGAAAGAGCTTACCTGCTTTTGTGCTTTTAAACCAGCTGTGACTTGTGTGGGCAGAAGTACATTCATTTCTGCACGTCCCCTGGTCTCTTAGGGCAAATAAAAGGTTTCTGGGTGTTGTGCAAGGCACGAGAGGCAGGTCTGCAGGTGGGAAGAGGAGAGCAGATCCCGTGTTGTGCCAGTTGTTCAGCTGGAGCTGCAGCTTTGGTTCAGTGTGGAAGCCAGGCTGCTCTTTGCCAGCCAGAGCTCTCCTGAAGGAATGAATCACCATTTTTGTCACCCTTTGGATTTCTGCCTTCCAGTTGCCTTTCTCCCAATACCTGATCTAATGACTTAATCCTGTGTGGAACAGAACAACCCACCAGGCTGCTCCCCATTTTCTCTGCTTAAAGGGAAATGATTTTTATGACTTTTTTCCTCAAGCCTTTTCCTTTTCAAACGCCTTTATTGAGTCACTGCCTTCACTGTAAGAGTGTTACCTAAATCACAGCCACCTCCACACCAACAGCCTCCCAGCCTTCTTTGTTCTCCTTTTTCTTCATGCTTTGTCTTTTCAATCAGTAACTCTCTCAGACAGCTGAATCATTAGGGACAGGCCCTTTTTTTTTGGATGCACAGCTACCTTTTGATGTTCTGAAGAGTTCTGTCTTTGGGGTATAGTTCCAGTAGCTGCACTGCTGCACAACAACAAGCTGCTAGAGATGGCAGAAAGCAGTGCACAGGAGTGTGTGTAAACAGAGGTGGACTGGGATGGGTTTTTATAATGAGCTTGAACTGGTTGTGAAACTGTAATCCTGTGCTTTCAAACCATGGTCCATGCTGAGCTTGGACATGGGCTTTAAACCTGGAGATCCCAAAAAGGGATGTGTTCAGTCTTGGTTTGGTCAGGAGCAAACCAGGCTGTTAGTTGACAGCAAGGTTTTCATCTTGTGTATCATTTTCTAACAGAAAACATGTCTGTGATGTGAGCAGAGGGTACTGATCAGTAAGAAGGGCCTGGGCAGGCAGAGCATGTTTTTGTGGCTAGCATCACTTTGGAAGCACCAGTTCTTACCTGAGAAAGCCCAGGTTTGGTTTCTGGTTCAGATGCATCGACCTGGGAACGTGGGGTGAGAAGCAAACATCTGGCTGGGGAATGAGCTCACCTGCCAAATGGGTGAGATGGGCAAGAGGCCAGTGGCCCACACAGACTTTCGTGGGGGTATCAAAGAAATTCGAAGGGTTTTGTGGCCACAGTGTTCAGCTCTGCTTGACAATAGTTGAGGGTAAGTGGACTAACAATCCTGTTCCTCTAAAATGGGCAAGTACCTTCTGAACAGGAGCTGCACTGGTGTGCAGCTGGACTTTGGGAGCTAGGGGAGCATACCCTCCTCTCTGCCTTGGCTGCTGCTGTGGGTCAAACAGCACAGGGAAGGTTCTCCTGAAAGCCAAACAACCAACAAAAAGTTGATGTCTCCCTAACATGATTTAAAACTAAAAGAGAAAAACTGTTGAATAAAACTTATCCCACACTTTAGCCTATGTCAAACCCCAGAACCAATCAAAGTGTCTCAAACAACGTTTCATTTGCCATTTATGTTGCTGCCACTTTCTCATTTCTTTGACTTCCCTCCTTGACCACTGAAAATTATTACTGTCACTTTGACTTTTCCCCTTAAAGCCTCATGTATCTTCCAGTCTTAGCAGATGCTGGTGTGGAAAAAAAAAAGATAGAGTAGCTGTTGCAGGAATGTTTGGATACAACAGTAGCCTGTACTTTCCTCCTTTTGGTTAAGGTGTGTAAGGATTTTTTTAACCTTTAGATGATCTTGCATTTATCTAAATATATATGACCCTTGCTATTCATTTTCATACGTTGCCAAATCTTTTAATCCTGGCTCAAGCTCTAATAGTGCCTTCCTACAGCTGTCAAGATTAACTCTTGGACTAAACTCCTTTATTTACACAAAACCAGGGAAAACTTTCCATGGAAGAAAAAGCAGCATCCTTTTTAGCGGGTGGGAATGAGGCACAAGTTGGAGGTTATGACCCTGAAGATGATCTCGTGGGGATCTGGTGAGAAAAGTTAGAATAAATCAGTCAGAAAATGTAAGCTGTCAGAGTTGTGACCAGTAAGCTAACATCAGAGGGCTTGGCAACACTAGCACAAG
>NW_008591536.1:0-18782 GCF_000691845.1 Merops nubicus | reverse complement strand
CTTTCCCTAAAAAAATCTGCATTAATTATGGACAATTTTAAAAAGTTTGTGTGCTGGGACTGAGATTTCCACTGGATATCTGGTTTTCCTAGCTTAGAAATTGTCTCCTGCATCTCTTTAACAGGCTGCCCAGGGCAGTGGTGGAGTCCCCACCCCTGGAGGGGTTTCCAAGCTGTGGAGATGTGGGGTGAGGGACACGGGGCAGTGGGGACCTGGCAGTGCTGGGGTGATGGTGGGACTCAATGAGCTGAAAGGTTTCTTCCAGCCTAAACAATTCTATGGTTCTTGCACAGGAGATGTCCAAGAGAGACTCTGAGCTCTTATGTTGTATTTTGGGTGGGCTCTTCAGTTCTGTGGGAGCAGAACTGTCATGCACGGGGCAGTGTGAGTTAGAAGGAACCATCCATCAGAAGGGAGGTCTGTGCAGCCACAGTGCTGCTGCAGGTTCTGTTCCTGTGCTGTCCCAGGCTAACAAAAAGCACATTCTGAGTCTCTAAGTATGATGGATCACTGTTTGTCCTCCTACTTGGACAAAACGTTGCCTTGCAGGAGTTTGGGGGTGTGGGAAGGAGAATTTCTGTTATTACTATCAACTGTGGCTTCCCTCAGGGATTTTGGAACGGTTTCAAAGTCTGGAGTGTTTACCTGGACACTGCCACTAAATCACTCAGAGGTTTGTGGGTGAAAATCAACTTGGAGTAGGAAGGAGATGATTATTTTTCTTCCATTAGGGACAAAAGGGAATTGTGCAAGATGAATAAATAGGGCAGGGGCTGTTGCCAGAGTGCTTTGTGGGGTCTCCTAGCTGTGCTGACACGACTGGCAGCAGTCCTGGCCCCGTTCCTCTCAGCCAGGCTGTGAGTGCTGCAGAGACTCGATGCTCTCAGATGCTCTCAGCTGTCCAGGTCGCATGCCTGACGTGGGACAGGAAATCCTGCTCCTGGCTGAGTGTCCCAGGAGGGTGCTGGGGCTTGGGTTACATGGCACAGAACAGAATGCTGTTGGGTGAGGAGATGAGAGAGAGAAAAAAGATGGGAAGTATGGAGAAAAGCTGCCAAAGGCTCTGGTCTGGCTTGACTTTCACCTGGGGTGAGGGTGAGAAGGAAGACACTGAAGTGGAGAGAAGGCTGGGATGCTGTGAAGGGTGACACTCCCATCTGCTCACAGCTGAATCTTTAAAACGGTGCAAGGGAAATAATTTCACTTCTCCCCAGATACAGAGACCCTTGAGTGACATGTGAACTTCTGCAGGCACGCCCTATTTCAACAAAACCCCCAGATCCTCCTCATCCTGGAGTCTCTGCCCCTCGTCTGGGTTTACAGTGTCTCTCCAGCTTTTCTGAGGTCGAAGGAGACTCAGGGGAAAAAATGCAGGGGAAAAAAAAATGCTGTGTGAAAGGTCACGGCAGGAACGCTGCGAATTAGCATTTGAAAGCCATCAGTCAGAGGACCTTGGAGATGTCTCATTGTCAGGGATGCTGGCAGCAGAGCAGCAGCTGCAGTCGCTGCCTGCTGGGATGTTTTGCATAGCGCTGCTCTGTGGTAGCCCAGGGGTGGGTCGTTGCTTTTGAAGCATCTTCAAATATTTGCTAAGGAGAGTCTCCTCTGGGGTCGGTTTCTGGAATATTCTTCCTGTTTCAGCGATTTGAGCAGACCCACAGATAAATCCCAGTGGTCAGGGAGCTGGTGCAGTGTGTTTGTCAGCTGTCCTCTCAAATCAGGGCTCATGGATACGTGTCACTCTCCTCCTTTGTCCTTGCCTGTCAGGGAAACTGAGGCACAGCAGTTGCACTGGCTTGTCCATGCCCAGAAGCAGATACAAGAGCACATGCCAGGAGTTGTGGCTTTCTAGAGACTTTTCTGCTGCATCACACTGTTTCTTCTAAAAATACTCGTGTTTATTCCTAGTCAAACTACTGGGTCCTCACTTACAACTGTAGAACTCATTTTCCTCCATGTATATTTTATTAAACCTGTTCTCACTTCTAAGAGGAAATTGAATTCAATTTAACTAAAACCTCACTGAACTTTTGTAGCAAGATCCTTAAAGACTCTTGGTCTGAATGATTCAGGAGTGTCACCTATTACCCACACTCATCACATGAAGTGTGTGCAGCAGGGCTGGGATATAGCAGAGAGCTCTGTGCACTCAAAGTGTCTTCTCCTAACTCATCAGATGAAAATATGGGGTTTTTTGTCCTCTAATGGGACTATACAGGCATGCAAATATATTGACCCATATTTGATTTCAGTTTTCTACAGGAATAACATGTGAAAGTGCTTGTGAGAGCAGTATTTTGACAGTGGGGAAAAAGGTCAAGTGTTGATGAGATTTGAGTGCAGATAATTGAGATGCTAAGAGCTGAAACATCTCTTCATTGGATTTCATGTTACACACATGCAGCCAGGTGCAGGAAACCCAGCTCAAGTCTTTCTGTCTCTCTCTCTCTCGGGTTCCATTTGAGATTTAAGGGTGTGTAGCACACTTGTCCTCTCCCCTCTCTGTTGCACGTTGAATTATCTCTGTCCTGCACACCAAGATGGGAAAACAGCCTTATAACCAGATTTTACAGAACTAACTCTTTGGTTTGGAGGATTTTTGGCTGCATCATTTTGAAAAAAATATTTCTCTTGTGCTGGCTGTTTTACATTGGATGATGTTATGGAGCAGCAGGCAAGCAGAGTTCAAAGAAAAGGTTGAGCAGTTGCTGCCTTAAGAGTTGAGATCTCCAAACCATGACACTCAATATTCTGCCTCTCTCTTTGTTCTTACTACAGGTTGGATTTTTTCCTAGTGAGTGCGTCGAACTAATTAACGACAAAGTTCCTCAGTCTGTGACCAATTCTGTGCCAAAACCAGGTATGTGGGTTAAGTTTTATGGTGCAGTGAGATGAAATGGGTTTGTCTTTTTGGTGTTTTGTGTTTCCTGTCTCCTGTGTACAGCCCGTGTTGCACTCTGTGTGTGTTGATCATCCTGTACACACACCCTGTTACCCTTTCTGTGTGCTGAGCATCCATCCACACGTTGCCTCTTTCTGAGTAGTTGCCACTGTTGAATGTCTTTCATCTGCAGTGTGAGCTCATACCAGTGTCCATCTCCTGTGTGATTTGAAGGATTTTAGGCTTGGGAGAATTTAAGACACCTTCAGCAACCTCTACTTAGTGATTCTATGCAGCATCCCAGTTCTTGGTGTCCAGAGAGTGCTGTACATTAAGTGTTTTTTTCATACAGAGCATACAAGGGACCTAAAAATGTTTATGCTGTCTTAGATAGAATAGTTGAATTAAGTATTAGAAGCATGTTTCTGTTTAAGGATTGATGGGAGAAAGTTTGATACAACAGAACTTTGAGTCCTTCTGCTCTGGGTGTATGACTCCATCTGTTTCCTTGTTCAACAGTTCTGTGTTGTATGAAATACAGGCAAATTAATACCAAGTGCTGCTGAGGAAAGGAAAAATAAATAGCCAGTGAGATCTTGGGTCTCACTGGGCTCCTATCCTACTGCACACAGGATGTGATGGCAGTTAGGTGTGCTGGCATCACTCAGATCTCTGCAGAATTCACTGGTGGTGAAGCTTTTGTTTCATAATTATTTTTTAAAAAAATCTCTATTTCATAAATATGAAGATGTATTGGTATGTCTTTTGTATCAAGAGGAGCAGTGTGGAACTGCTGATCTTTCTTAAAACATTATGCAGCCAGAGAGTTGAGAAGCTGGTTAACTGGTGTTCTTTTCATCTATTTTCTGTGTCTTAATGATGCTCCTTATCTTCTAAGATTGCTGACTTGATACTTCAGAGCAAACAGATGGGATTCAAACGTTTGACTTTCACTGAGGGAAATGCATTTTATCAGATCTTTCTCTCCAGCTTGGAACTCTTGAACACCCAGAGCTCTCCGTGCCCTGCATTAATCTGCATGCCTCAGAGAGCTGACAGTTTGGGGAAATAGTTTTCTCAGCCATTGGTATCTCCAGCCTTTGTTGTTGCTGGGAACATGCAAATGTGTTTGCTGGGATTGGTGTCCCAGGGATCACTAAAGGCTCTGCAGCAGGTGCTCATTCCATAAATCCAGTGTCTGCCTTTTCTTGTGTGAAGTTGATCTCTAAATACTATGAACAGTCACTTCTCTATCAGCTAAAGCATGTAGGCAAGGGCAGCTTTAAATCTAAACACAGGCCAGGCTGGGAGATACAATTGTAAGCAAGTGTTTATTATTAAATATGGCTCAGGCAATTAAATGCCACGAGCTGCGAGCGAGTAGCTTCTTGCTATGCTTTAATGAGAGATAATGAAGCTGCATAGATGAATTGATTCTATTTGGCTCTAACAATGCACTGGGGGGTGGATTTCCTCTTCCAGTCCTGGGGAATGTTTGTTATGAAGCTGCTACCAAAAGCCCAAGTCCCATTAAAAGTAATAAGTTGAAAGATATTGCCAAGTCGTGAGGCTGTCCCTGTTGACCTTCCTTGGTAGTTGTTTGGTGGATACAATTATAGGCAGAAGACCACTCCAGAAGAACACTAATGAGCTTTCAGATGTAAGGACTGCTGGAGTGAACGTTGCAGCTGTTTCTGCAATCCTTCCATGCCCTCCCTTTGCACGCAGAATCTATGATGCCATTTCTCTTTCTATTTTTTCCACCTTGGGGGCCACTCCTCTCTAGTGGAGGCAGAGGTCTGGAAGACTCAGTCACTACAGAAGTTGTGACTTGATGGGAGCTAGGAGTCAGGGAGGAGGTTCCCTTAGTTATGTTGGAGGTGGTGCTGGAGAACTTGAGGAACCCATCTGCCTGGAGGAGAAAATGATGGGTGAAGCACAGAAGATGAAGGTGGAGGAGAGAGATTCTGGTAATGCAGGAAAGCTCACTTACCATTGTCATCACCCACATTCTGTGCATTTAGTGTGTTTGGATCTATGGCTTGAACATACACAAGGTTGTTCCCCCATGCTTAAATATCCATATCAATTCATTTTCTCCCTTTACCTCCACTTGAAACATCAGAGTGGCTTTTCTCAAGGAACAGAGACCTGTTTTAAGAAGAACCACTTAGAGCTTTTGTCTTTACTCAACATGAGCAGGATATTTCATCAAGAAGAAATGTGAAGTTTAGATTTGGGCTAGATGAGCCATACTTATCAACATGGAAACGTTATTTTCTGTAATCCCAATATGATGTGTAGAGCATCTAGGACATTTTGTATCTGCAGCATAAAGCTCTTTGCCAGGCAGGAATTTACACACATAGAACTCCTCGTGTTGTTCAAACACAAGGAATGGGCCAGGAAGTTTGGGTTGAAGTACAAACTCTGCTTTTAGAAACAATATTTTCTTTGGCTGTGGCAGTGATGTGCTTGCACCAGTGACAGTGCAGCCAGGGATCAGTGATTGAAGGTGGACAGCACAGGAAAAGCCACCATTCTAGGCAATTCTGAAAACTCAAAGTAATAAGAAAGAATATTGGTTCTGCCTTGAGTCACCTCTGGAATGTATCTGGCAATGAAGTTTGGCTTGTGGAAGCTATCACCTCCCAAAATACTGCTGGGGTAGGTATGAGTGCAGAGGTGTGGAGAGATATGAATGCAGAGGTGTAAATCAGTCAATCAGCCAATCCAGGCAGGGAGTTGTGGGCTCACCAAAGCCCAGTTTTCTTCAGCACTTGCCTTTCCCCTAGATCCTTCCTATATTCTTACCCAGATACAATACTCTAATGATCAATTCTTAGCCTGAATTACTGTATTGAGTCGTTATCTAATATTTCACAGCTCATACCATTTACTGACAATTTAGCTGAAATTCAGTACAATAGATGGCATCAGCTTGTAATGCTAAAGATTTTTGCAGAGATAAAGGATAAAGGTTGCATTTGAATTTTAGATACTCGATGAGAAGTGACTTTTAAATATTCATTGCACTGCTTGGAAGAAAAACAGTGAATAGCTTTTTTATTTTTCCCTTCTAAGTGAACACTTGGGACCTGCCTGTCGATTGGGGCCATGTTTACTCTCCTCATTCTCTTCTGTCCACCTCTGCTTGATCTTTCCTAGGAACAGTGTTTGTGTGTGTGTTCATATTGTCCCCACTCATCATTTTGACATTCACAGGCAGCATGTCTCAACTCTCAGTCTGTTCCACCTCATCGTTCTGGATATTTGTAGTTTATCAAGATTTAAAATCACTCCTCACGCTTCATCTCCTAGATGCAATTTGTTCCATGTCTTTTGCTACCAAGCAGAATCTTGCTGTGTACCCAACCTTTGCTGCAGTGGCCTTGGCAGGGTCATCTGTGTGAAGGTTTCTAAACATGGTTGCTGCTGGGGAGCATCTGGTTTCAGTGGGGAAGCAAAGAATAAAGTGGGCATGGAACAGTTAGAGCTGAAGTGAAGAAATGGGGGAGGAAAAGGTAAAGATTCCCTTTGGGTTTTTTTTTTCAAGACAATGAGCATTTTTAAAACTTCAGGGGTCATTCTCACCAGTTCCTCAGTCTGGCTGAGGACAAAAGAATGAGTAACCCCAGGAGCTCTGCCCAGTGTTATGGAGGATTTGTCCAGTTCCTCTCTCATCCACTCATTCAATTTAGATTTAACAGGTAAATGTACTCTTATGATACCCAACTAAAGGCCCATTAAAGGATACTTGTTACTACTACAGTTTTTTTACCATAAATAACAGATTAATCTGAGTCAACATACCAAATACAGATAATCCACTGAACATCAGGAGGATTGAAATTTAGCTCTGGATCAGGCAACAGACTCTGTCCTGACCTCCTGGAGACTCTGGTACAGTGCTGCATGAATTAATTTTAACTGCAGAAATGCCAACTGAGTTGCATTTGTGTTGTTAGAGCTATTGCAGTGGTCACAGTGGTGTGAAACAGGCTGCTTGCTAATCCCTGGACCAAAACCATTGTGGCCTGGGTTTTTTTTAGACAAAAATCAGGAAGAAAAAGGTGCAAATAAAACTCAGACTCTGCAGATGCCTGGGCTGAGCAGCTCTTTGACACTGATGAGTGCATCATGTCCTAACTAGTGTTTTAATAAAGAAAATACAGAAAGATAAAATGTATGTAATTAGTACCAGTCTCCTTAATCTTATGTAAACAAACAACCTGTTTGGTGTTCAGTGTGCAACTGCCTTATTAAGGCTAAATTAAATGACAAGTTAATTGAGCCAAGGCAGGTATCCATTCCCAGTGTGGGAACAGGCAGGGAACTGGAATGAGTGGACAGGAGGTGGCACTTGGGGCTGAGGCAGCAAGAGGAGTCTCTGCCTTCCCTGCAATTAGGGATTTTCAGGAGTAACATCTTCTGTCAACAGGAAAATGTAGCTCTGAGACGATTTTTTTTCTTCTTACAATAAAAAATGAAGATGAAATAAATGAAATGATGAAAGAAAAAGAAATAAAAGCAGTTGGCTGCTATGGCAGCATTAGAAATGGAGCAGAGCTCAATGTGTAGGGGAACCAATTAGGCAAAAATATAAATTTACAACCCTGGGAGTTGTTTTCTTTAAGTGGTGGGCACTGTCCATCTCTATAAAGCCACTTTACCTCTCCCAGGCCTGTTTCTGACTCAGCAAAGTACTTAAACATGGGCTTAACCATAAACACATGCTTAGCAGAAGTAATGCAAACAAACCTTCTGCCTCGCTCTGTTGCACAGCAGGGATGGGCCTGGTGCTGAAAGTTCAAACATCCAAAATGTTTGGGATTTTTTTGTTGGGGTTTTGGTGTTTTTTTAGACCCACAGAGTGGGGAGTTCTTGGATCCTAATGAATTTCCAAAGCGTTTAGGGATTAAAGCACCAGAAAACTTGAAGGATTGGGTCCCTGGTTGTGTTTTGTGCCGTGTGTAGCACGGCTGAGCTTTGTGTGAAATGAACCCATTGTCGATGGGGAGATGTTTTAACCAACATTTGTTTGTTTGTTTTCTTTTTTTAATTATACCTTCCCAGTCTCCCCTTCCCATGGAGCCCGTCCAGCGTCCTGGAGCTACTTCCCCCCTTGTACGTTTTTGTCTATTCATTTTTTTTCCTCTTTCACTCATTCTCTCCCTGTCTCTCTCTTTTTTCTGTAGAAGAAAGTAGCACTGATGCTCTGAAGGATATTCAGGGAAACCAAACCTTTAGCCTAACATGCCTGTTCAAAAGCTCTTTTCACATAAAACAATACAGCAGGGAAACAAAGAAACTGATTCTGACTCTTCTGTTGGAGATGATAGAATCATTTTGAATCAATAAAACCATAACAGAAAGAATTTAAGTGCCAGGCAACCAAATATGACTGTCAATTTGACAGAAAGAGACATTAAAAGCAGGTGATGGAGAGGAAATAAACATGGCTTGGAAAGTTTGTTAGAACAGGAAATTCTTCAGAACCAAAGATTCCATTTTTTACAAAAACAATCAGGACATGTTTGCACTTAGCATCCTGTGATGCCTGAAGAGGAACTGGCTGCTCTGTGAGAGCAGCAGACTTATCCAGAGGGCCTTGCTTCATCTTCCCATGGTCTTTTTTCAATCCTGCTAGTGCTAATCTAAACCTCATGGCAATAACCAGATCAAATCCTGTCGCAATCACCTCATGTCAGTAAAATTGGAGACTGCTTGCAGAGATTTTATGGTTTTTACAGTGAAGGTCTTATTTACACACATCAACTCCCCCATAGGATGTTGTTTGGATTTCAGAAATAAGCCTTAAAACTGGATATGCAAATACTGCAGAGAGATATAACAAAATATGTAATCTGTGTGTATATATATGCATTGTTTTAATATACTTTCCCCATGCACATACACACTTCCAGCCTGTTGGCACCTCCCCTTGTAAACTGGGGAACTTATTCATGCTGTGGTCCCTATTCATGATACTTCCTCCAGGAGAAGAAAGTTATTTGACAGCAAACTTGCTTATTTCTGGTGTGAATACTCAACTTCCTGAGCATGTGCCAGCTTCAGATGGTCACCAGGCAGAAAGGTAGGGACAGAAAGGAGGAGAGGGTTTGTATTTGAGCTGTGATCCTGGAGAGTGCTTGGAGTGAGGCTTCTTCCACTGCACACACCCAAACCAACCACAAGAGACAGGGAATAGTTAAACTGGGGTAGAGTTTTTAAGAATGAGGGCAAAATTTATTGCCATGCCTGGCTATATCCACTGATAAATAAATAACTAACTGGCCAAAAGGTTTGGGAGGAGTCAGAACAGTGAACTCTGTGTTCTGCACTGGTGGTTCTTGTTTAGAGTGTTTTGGTGCACCAGAGCTCATGGTGGCACATCTGCTGTTACTAGTGATTTAGGAAGGTACTTTATGTATTTTTTAAGCATGGAAGTTTTGAGGTCCTAGTCAAGCTTTGAGGTCCTGGTCAGACGTTGGTGGTGTTGGTGAGGAAGTTACTTTCTGGGCTCATGAAGCAGTTTTTAGACACTGAAGTCCTTTTCTGAACCTCAGCCTCCCCAGATAAAACGAGCCAAGATCTGCCCAGGGAGGCAAGGGCTGAAATATGTTTCTGAAACTGGGACAGAGTGGTTCTGAAAATGAGCTCTAAATCTTTAGTCTCCCAACTATACCAGAGACCATTGTTGTGCAAGTTGCAGCCGTGTTTAAAATCAAAGATTCTTCCACTAGCATTTGCAAACCTCAGTTGAGATCTATTTTACATAACCTTAAAACTCTTTTTTACAGTGAAAACTGTATTTATGGTGACATGTGCACATGATAAGTGTGTTTGCCCTGAATTTGAGCATCAGGCTGCACACTCTGTGGTCACACCTGAGCCAGCCTTAAGCCCTGTTGCTCAGGTACCTGTAGCATCCATCTTCACCCTCAACAGCCCAAATTTTCTTGGGATTTGGATGTTTATTCAGCTTATTATTTCGTCTCACCTCATCTTCTTTGCTGTTTGTCCTGTGAGCTTGGCAGATCACTTCACGTAGACTTCTTTTTGCACTTAGACATTGCTGGTTAACAATACCTCAGGTGTAGAATATGCCAGAGAACCAACACCTGAGAATGTCTAACACTGAAATCTGGGTTTCTCTGGCACCATTTCTCTAATTGCTATCTCTACAAATTAGTCTCCTGCAGCTTGTTCCAGGAGATGCTTTAATGTAACTTTGTCCTTTCTCTTGCCTTCTCTCCATCCCTCTGCCCTCTTCCCACCTGACCTTAACTGTGTGCAGATTTGGAGATGGATAGTGTAAAGCAAGGTTCTGCATCTGTTACAGAGGCTCTGAACCAGTCCCAGCTGAGCTCAGGTAGACCCCATTACCCACCATCAGTCTCTCAGTGTCCTAACCAAGTCTAACACTGTATGTGATAGCAATAGCTGCTCACTAACACCCTAGCTTTGATTACAGAAGCTAGATGTAGCTGGAATACTTTTTTTTCTTTTAATATCCAATTGCTAGAAAAGCCAATGCCTTATTCTAAGAATCCACATATTCCCAGGCAGATTTTCTGCAAGTGATTTCATTCAGGCCAGTGGGTCCAAACCTTCAGAGTGCTGCTGAACACGACTGGGTCTCACAGTGTGAATTCTCTGAAGCAGGGGTGGCTATTAGTCTGTGTATCATAAATTAGCAGCTTTTTTTTCCTCCCAACTGCTGAATTTCTAAATATAAAGTGTTCTTCTTTTCCCAGGCTTTCCATTTGTGCCTCAGATATATCCCAAGTGTGCCAAACCCTATTTGTCTATATGCTGGAGAGAAGAACTTGCTGGAATAAGAGAGGAAAGAAGTGTGGTTAAATACTATAGTTTTATGGCAAAGTAAATGACCCCAGTGTGTACCCAGCTGGACTGTCATGACAACGTTGCTGTAGCTTTTCAAAGCTAACATTAAGTAAAATTAGTGTTCCAGTGAAACTAGGAAACTGAGAGATCTCTCTGGTACCTTTTATGAATTTCAGACAATTTTTGATCATCAATTACCCAGAGGTGTTTGATAACAGACATTTCAAATTGGATTTTTATGTCATAAAATCACATCTGTTCTTCTCCTGGATCTCTTAAGTGCTTTAAAAGAAAATGTCAGTGGAATTTTAGGAGAGGCTGAGTAGCAAACTGTGTAAATTTTGTTTTCCAGCTAGGTGAGGGTTTTACAGCAAGGCAGGCAACCTATTGCTTGCAAGGTATTCAGACAACATGTTGTCCTCTGATGTCCCTCTGCTTCATCTAGACCCTTTGTATTGAGGCTGAAATTAATTTGCAGGGTAACTGTACCTTCCATAGAGATCATCCCAGTCTATTCTTTGGGTAAAATGAGTTGGTTTAATGGATACTTGATATTGAAGTGATGCTAATGCACAGAGCCAGTCAGAGCTCACTTGGGCCCTGCTGTCCCCAGTGCTGGTTTGTTGTGTTTCAGTTGATTAAGGAGGCTAAAGCTTGTTCAGTTCAGTGATCTTGAGTGCTCACTAAGTGGCAGGCATCTCTTTTAACTGTATTTCAACCTACTGCAAATCTTGGGGTGGCCTGTGGGTAAAGCTCTGCCTCTGCTGAAACCCTTCTCTGTATTTCCACTGCGACCTTCTAAAGTCACCAAAGGCAGTTTTATTTTTGAACTGGGCTTTAAGGCTTTATTTCACTCCTGTGGTAAGTGCTCTATCCTTCCTTTAAAACAAAACAAAACTAAACAAAACCCAAACCTTTTCTAGCAGCATTATTTGCTGATAGTTTGCATCCTGGATTTGTTAGGAATGCCAGACTCAGTCTTCCATAATTACATTGCTTTCCTTGCTTTCAGTGCAGTGGATTTTGATAAAGTGTGTATTTAATTTGAATTGCTCCAGTAACTGCCTGTTTTTAGGAGAAGAGGATTTACTGCCCAGGACTGTGCACAGCTCTAAGATGTGCTGCTGCAGTGGTGAAGTCTTTTTGGGTCTTTAAATCCATGTACAGAATTGTTATACAAACGAGAACTGCAGCAGCATTTTGCTGTTAGTGTTTAATTTCCTTGGAGTCTTCCTTTCTCTTTGCTCTCTCCTTGTTTCAAGTGGTTCTTCCCCCTTCTGTGTTTTTCCTTCCTGTTTTTTGGCAGAAATAGAAAGGGATGAGAAATGTGGGCTGATCTGTGGAAATGCTGCTATATAGAGGATTCATCTGGTCTCCTCTGAAAGTCGCACCATAAAATCTGTGATTCTGCCAGAAAAGGATGAGGTGGAGAGAACAGCTCCCTCCAGCCCGTGTGCTAGGAACAGACACTGACAGAAACTCTCAATTCTAGATTCTGTGCTCCTTGGGCAGATAGGTTTATAAATTCTGTGTTCTTGGGTATGTATGATGAGCAACCCCACGTGTACGTCCTACCCTGGGTGCCAAAGGGTGACCCTTCAACCTTCTCTGGGATTGTGGATTTGGGTAGAGTTGAATTTTGCTTCATCAAGCCAAGAAGCAATGGAGCTGGTGTGGTTTCTCTTGCTTACCCAGCAGTGTTTTGGGAGGAGGAGGCTGGCAGGCCCCTGTACCTGGGTCTGCTGCTCCAGTGCTCCCTGACCTAGGCACTAACCCCTGTGGCTTTCCCCAGAGCCAGCCTTTGAGGCACAGGGTTTCCAGCACAATTTCTACAGCTGAAGCTGTGAATGACCTTCTAAATATCCCATTTTGCAAGAGGGCAAGTTTTTGATATTTTTTTCTAAGAAAAGCCACCTGAGTATTACTGAGATTGCTCCATAATTTATCATTTCAGGAAGAAGCCAGAGACTTGCAAGTATGTTGGGATGCAGATGCCAGTGAATAGTAGTTTTGGGGACTCCTCTATCAAACTGGGGCAACTAGTGGATTTACATGGAGAGTAAAAACAGTTCTTAAAGTTAAAAGGTGTCAAATATTTTTCTTGCACACTGCAATGAACCTCTGACTAGGGGAACATATTTTTATATGTAACTTGCTTTTGAATTTAGCCTTCAGTAGCAAATCTGAACTACTTTTCATGTCCACCTAAATAAAATCTATAAATCTTGGCTAGCTCATGAGTGAGAGAGGAGCAAGTATTTTTAAGTGTTTCAAATAAGTTCCTAAGAATACACTGAGATGTAAATGGTTTGGGTTTGATTTTTCAGTTCCTTCTTAACCCTTTAACAATGCAGATATTTCCTGATGGTGGTAGTCAGACCCAAGCATGCATTTTGGCAGTATTTTTTAGGTACCCATGGTTGTCTTTCTTACCTAGGGGCCCTGTGGAGTTTTAGGGAATGCTTGTAGCTGCTGCAGTATTTGGGATCTGAACAAATAGATATTTTTGTAACATTCCTAGGTGCTATGGAAACACATCTTGATGGTTATCGAGTAGTTGTGAGTAAATTGGTTGACATTTTCTTCAAGAGGCCTGGATTTGAAAGCATGGAGTTCTCCCTCTAGAAGAAAGTGAAGAGATTTGCCTGTTATTGCTGGATCTGAAGGGTCTAGGGGAAGCAGGGTCAGGGCAGGAGGCACCAGAGTTTGGGAGAAGACCAGGAGAGCAGCCTGGACTAAACCAAAAGGGCATCTGTAGGCTCTGGGGACCTGAATGAGGAGAAGGAGACAGTTTGGTTCTGCTATTTCATTTATTTTCCTTTTTAGCTGAAGTAAAAAGAGAGTTTTCTAACCCATTGCAAGACTTGCTTGTCTATTCCCTCCCATGGGAACGTTGGGTTGGAAGGGACCTCTGGAGATCACCGACTCCACCCCCCTGCCAGAGCAGGACCATCAGCATCTTCTGCATCACCACTGGGAGGCACTACTGGTGTAATTACAGGTGGAAACCAGCCTCAGGTCTCCTGGAGCCACGAGGAAGTGCCTGAAACACAGGCAGAAGGAAGAGACAGATTAGTTTTTGTACTCTCTGTAGTGCAGCTCTTTCCTCGTGTGAGGTCACTCAGCCTCTGAGGCTTTCTGAAGAAGCTGAACCCAGAGACAGTAGCTTCAGGCTTCCTGCATATTGACAGGTAATTTTGTGGGTCATGGGTTTGGTTTTATAATTTTACTTGGAAGAGAAGATGAACAAGTGTTGTGCAGGTATCTGTGCACAGCACGTACACATCAGCTCAGGAATAATCATGTGGATCTGTGCACTGTGTAGGTAAGAAGGAGATTTATTCATGGCATCCTTAACCTGTTTTAAGAGGCTGAACCCACCAAAATAGGAGCACAACTTGTGAAGCAAAGTGGTAGAACTTGGCTGAGCACAGAGATGTTGGAGGCACCAATGTGCTGTTAATAAGGCCAGCTTTCTTTTCACATGTTCTGTGCTTCCTTCTTGCTCTGCCTGCTCTCCACTTGCTCAGGTTGGAGGGGCTGTGTTATTTTTAAACAAGGTATTTTTTCCTTTTTCACAAGCTCTGTCAAAATAGGACTTAACTCTAATAATAGTTGGCTTGAGCAAAACTCTGCAGTTAGACTAAGAGCTTTGAGAGCATGGGAAAAGGTAGTTTGTTCTGCTCTGCTTTTCCTCTGCTGAATAATTCCCTGAATTAGTGTGCAAGCCAAGTTGTGGCTTAGCAATACTTTCAGGCAGTTTTAGATGATAGCACATAGCTCTGATCTCTTCTTGCATTGGCATATGGGTTTATCAAGGGTCATGCCAGTGCATATCTCAAATCTCCAATTAAAACCTGGTCCTGTTAAGTCCACAAAGGCAGAGCAGCTGCTCACCATCACCTCCCTGCATGCAGAGGAGGGATGCCTGGGCTCTGACTCCATCTGGCCATCACTCTGGTGCCCGTAGGGATCAGTGGTGTTGCTACATCTGCAAGAAAATGTCTGTGTGAAACTGCAGAATAACATCAAAAGTGAGTGGAGCTGGAGAATATATGCTGGCAAATCCATAATGTTTGTTTGGCTTTCTCAGGAGGGCTCAGTCTGGTGGGTTTGAGAGGATCCTTCAGTGAAATTGTCCACTGCATGGACAACATCTGTGGCATGTTTCTCACCAGACATCCAACACAAGCAGCCACAGCTGCCCCTCTCTGTCTCTCCTCCCTCCTTTTCTTCCCCTCACCCTGGTAGTGAATTTAAGTGCTGCAAACCACAGATCACAGCGTTACTCTGGCCTTTGGGTCTTACTTCACTAGCTCATGAATCAGCCAGTGCCTGTGATTAATTCAGGAGACTTTGCTGAGCTGAAGTTTCATCTGCCAGATCTCATTTAAGAACTTGTGTCAATGCCACGCTCGTTCTTCTTCAGCAGCTAATCCCCTAACTGCAGTGGGAAGCTTGCATCAAATTCTTTGCCTGGTTCTCATGGGAACTTGATTTTGCTGAAGAAAAGGCAAGTGGAAGTCCTTTGTTAATTGCACAATTCCTAACTGGCATTTTTACCTTTGTAAATGGAATATTTTGAATATTTTTCTTGAAGGTCTTGTCAGACCATAGCTATGTCCACTAGAAGAGAAAGTCCTCAGGTGATTGTCCAGGTGCTCTGTGACATGAGGTGCCCTGATATCAAACCTGGTTTCTGTGAACTCTGTGAATCAAATCAAATCCTTTGGAGGTTCTTACCTGGCAGTCTATTGCACAATGTGGTTTTTTTAACCCCTCAGTCTGCTTTCATCTATAATCATAGTTTCTCCCCCAAATCCTTTTCTAAAAAAGGGGGGTTCTGTTTATTTGGCAGGTTCTTCTTTGTGTTTTGAGAGTCTTTTACTGCAGGGTAAATCTAGCTGAGGAAGCAGCACTGAAAAATACTGGCTGCCTAACTTTTAATAATGGCTTGAAGTTTCCTTCAGTGGTTAAATTTGCAAAACCAGAAAGTGGAAGAATTTCCAGCATATATTAATCACATCTTCTAGGTCACTCTGCCTTCCCAGTACTCCTCTCTGAAATAACTTGGAGGAAAGGTTACACTACAGAATGCTTTCATGATTGAATTTGGGACAAGTGTGTGGATGGAGCCTTTTTGTGTTTGATTTCAAATGTTTTGGTTTGTTAGCTCTATCCAAAAGGTAGACATTAGTTATCTAAGTCTTCTGCTCCACTGCAAGCTGATGGACACATAAATAGTGGAGAATGCTTCTCATCCGCTTGCTTTTGTTCCTTAAAATTGTCTGGCAAAAGAAATTAGGAACAGAAAATGAGATCCACATGTGGAGATTATTTCTTTTCAGTCCAGTACTCAGAAGAAGCAAAAGGGCATCCCAGTATTGCTCAGGGGAGTGGAGGGCAAAGGTCCACAGGCCTGGGCAGAGCCAGAGGAGTGCTGTCCCTGTGCTCATGTCAACGAGCTCCCGAGCTGCAGTGCTGTGCCAAACACAGACTCCTTGTAGCCACATCCCTGGTCGCTCAGGTTTCATGCCTAAAAGGTGGTTTGTAACAAGCTTTAAGTGTTTTTCTTTACAGGACACAAAGTTTAGGTGAGAGAAGGGTGTGCCATTGTACATTATGTAGTAAAAGAGCTCCTCAGGCACCACTGGTCATCAGAATAATCATTTTTAGAGGTAATACCCACATCTGCAGTTGAGGGACCTCTGTATCAGTGGTACAGTCCTGCTGTATTCATGGAACCCCTCTCCTGTGAGGACAGGCTCAGAGAGTTGGGGTCGTTCAGCCTGGAAAAGAGAAGGTTCCTGGGAGACCTTATTGCAGCCTCTCAGTATCTGAAGGGGCCTACAGGAAAGCTGGGGAGGGACTTTTTACAAGGGTTTGTAGTGACAGGATATGGGGTAATGGCTTCAAAGTGGAAGAGGGGAGATTCAGATTAGAAATGAGGAAGAAGTTGTTACTCTGGAGGTGGTGAGACCCTGGCCCAGGTTGCCCAGGGAAGCTGTGGATGCTCCATCCCTGGAGATGTTCCAGACCAGTCTGGATGAGGCTTGGAGCAGCCTGGTCTGGTGGGAGGTGTCCCTGCCCATGGCAGGGGGTTGGAATGAAATGACCTTTAACATCTTTTCCCACCAAAACCATTCCATGATTCTGTGATTCCCCATTTTCATTGGGATTTTACCAACTTGGATCAATGGGTTTGACAGGAAAAACATTCCTGGAACGGTGAGTTGGTGTCAGGAAGAAGGTTTTGTATCCAGAACTGTACATAACAAACACATGTAGAACTGGATTTAGGAGTCATGCTTGGCTGCTAAGGAAAAAAGTAATGTGATCATATATTCATTGTCCAAGGAAAACAATTTCAGTAATAAATACCATGTATAATAAGTAGCTGGAGAACAAGCATTGTTTGGAGATATGAGTCAGCAAACAATTTTGGAAATAACACATTTGCTTGAGGAGAAACTGCAAACACCAAAAGAAATGAGTTTTGCCCTTCTGGTCATCAAGATGTCTGCATAAATAGAAGCAGATTCCTCTTTAATCCCTCTGACCCTGAGGTTGTCCACCTTATCTGGTGAGCCCACATTTTAAAGCGTGTGACAGCAATTAGTGGGGTTGATGAACAGCATTGCAGCCCTCTATGAACTGAGGGGCTCGGGGTCAGCACAGTGAAACAGAACAGCAGCAGCATTTATCCCTCAGGCGTGTGATAAATGCACCATCACCAGCTTCCCTGGTGCTAGGAGAAGGCTGGAAGGCTTGGCTGAAGTTCCCTGAGCTCCGTGACCCTCTTGGCTCTTGTCCCTGCTGCTGTGTCCTATCCATGGTGTGCCAGGCTGGTGGAAAAGTCGAATTATGGTGGCTTGTGCTTTCTGCTCTGAGGTGTGGTGTGCTCATACAGGTGGGGTGTGAAGCTGGGCTGCAAACTAGGTCACTGTCAAGTGACCTGTGTCATTTTGCTTTGATTTTTAAATAGCAGAACTCCCAGAGTGTATTTGATTGAGTTTGTTTTCAGAGAGCTGATCGAGCCAGCCACAAACTGCTGGTTAACAGCCACGCAGAGCAGGAGGGGGCAGGATTTCTTTAGCCTGCTATTTAGATGAACAGAAGACACCCCAGGTACAAAGTGTCTCTGCCGTGTCCAAAGCTCAGGGGCAGATGGGGCTTACCTGTGTCTAGCCCAGCCCTTGGCCACCCTGCAGGTCTGGACAGGCTTCTGTCAAAGCATTCCAGCATGCTCAACATCTCCCCTTCCTTTTGGGACATGCTGAGACAGCCTTTTAGCTGGGACTTGAGGAGCTGCAGTGTGAGCAGAGAGGGAGAGACCGACTCCTAACCTCTGCAGTCGGTATGTAACTGGGCTCTGGCCCCCACTGTGCTGTTCCTGTGGGTTTTGGGGTGTGAAGGTGCAGTTTAGCTCTGCAGGAGGGAAGAGAGAGCTGTGGATTTGACTTGGCAGTGTTGGGTTAATGGTTGGACTTGTTTATAGAATAATAGAATGGTTTGGGTCAGAAGGGAGCTTAAAGATTGTTCCAACCCCCTGCCATGGGCAGGGACGCCTCCCACTAGAGCAGGTTGCTCAAAGCCCCATCCGACCTGCTCTTGAACACCTCCATGGTTGGAGCATCCACAGCTTCCCTGGGCAACCTGGGCCAGGGTCTCACCACCCTCAGAGTGAGGAACTTCTTCCTCATTTCTCATCTAAATCTCCCCTCTTCCAGTTTGAACCCGTTACCTCTCATCCTAACACCACAAGCCCTTGGAAAAAGTCCCTCCCCAGCTTTCTTGTACCCCCCCTCCCCCTTGACCTTAAAGGTGTTTTCTGAGGATTCTGTGGATGAACTCGTGCACAGCTCTCCTGGCCCCGTCCTTGTGCTCTCCCGGAGCTAACCATCTGGGGGAGGATGGCAAGCGCGGGTGCATCCCGACAGCAGAGCTGCTGGAGAGGTCGCGGGGTTAGGCTGAGGGGAGGCAGAGCTCTGGCGTTCCGCCGTTCCCCCGGCCCTGCCCTTTGCCCACCGCCGGCCGAGGGCTCCGGGGC
>NW_008591535.1:1272-1530 GCF_000691845.1 Merops nubicus | reverse complement strand
AGGTGTCGCCGTTCTCAGCCCTGCTCACCCTTTGCAAGAAGTTCTCAGCGGGGCTCACTCATGTGATGAGTTGGGGCTGTTCTCGGTCAGAGCTCACCCATGCAATGAATTCTCACCCATGTGACAAATTTTGGCTGTTCTCAGGCAGACTCACCCCTGCGATGAGCTGGGGCTGGGCTCAGCCCTGTGCAATGAGTTGGGGTTGTTCTCAGCCAGGTCTCAACGGTGTGATGAATTGTGGCTGGTTTCAGGCAGGGA
>NW_008591535.1:898-1138 GCF_000691845.1 Merops nubicus | reverse complement strand
TGGTCTCATCCCATGCAATGACTTGGCAGCGTTCTCAGGCAGGGTTCACCCGTGTGATGAGTTGTGTCCATTCTCAGCCAGGATCACTTGCCCTGTGCCATGAACTCTCACCTGTGCAATGAATTTTGTTTGTTCTCAGCCAGCTTTCAACCCTGCAATGAGCTGGGACTGTTCTCAGCTGGGGCTCTCTCCATGCAATGAGTTGGGGCCGTTCTCAGCCAGGTCTCACCCGAATGAAGG
>NW_008591535.1:0-324 GCF_000691845.1 Merops nubicus | reverse complement strand
CCAGCCAGGTCTCATGCATGTGATGAGCTGTGGCTGGTCTCAGCTGGGATTCCCCCTGTGCAATGGTTTCTCATCCATGCCACGAGTTTTGTTCGTTCTCAGCCCTGCTCACCCTGTGCAAGGCGTTCTCAGTGTGTCACACTCGTGTGATGAGTTGGGGCTGTCCTCAGCCAGGTCTCACCCATGCAATAAATTCTCAGCAGGACTCACTCGTGTGATGAATTGAGGCCGTTCTCAGCTGGTCTTACCCCATGTGATGAGTTTGGGCGTTTCTCGGTAAGAGCTCACCCATGCAAAGAATTCTCACCCATGAGATGAATTTTG
>NW_008591534.1:0-8366 GCF_000691845.1 Merops nubicus | reverse complement strand
GTAGTTGACTCCCAGCATGCTACTTTTGCTCTTTCTTCTCTCATGTGATGCATAGCAAATTTTGCTTTTTTTAGCTCCTTTCGACAGGATATTACTTACGCATTCAAGAGTTCTCCTTATTTTTACCTGTATAACTTCTCTTGCTTAAAGTTTCCTCACTCAAAAAAGGTCAAGATAATTGTCTTGGGAGAAGAAAGAAGAGCGAACCTATACGTCTGTTAATAAGTTTGAACTAGGAGTGCAATGCAGAGAAGCTGAGTGTATTCCCTTTCATTTGGGGCTTTTTAGGTCCTTTCAACAGGATATTACTTAGGCATTCTAGAGTATGTGCATATTTGTTAGTCTGAGACACCTTTAATATAAAATATATTTTTTCTTAAGGGTTTTCTATACAGATTTTAATTATACAGTGATCAGATTTAAATGACAATAGAAATTTGACTTGCATGTGCCTGCCATTTTTGATCTCAGAAGGAGAAAATCTCCATGAGCTTTCTTAAAGAATCATTTTCTTGAGTTCCAAAATGTATTTTAACATTAATAATAAAACCAACTTCATCACTCCAGCTGAGAACAAAGCTTTTCAAGTGCCAGATCTGCCACAGTGACACAATTCTTTTGAGGAACTAATCCAAAGTGGCACTCAGGATTTCATGGCTCTTGTGGAAGATTGGTGGTTGCTGTGCTTTCTATTTTATTTTTCCTTTTTTCCCTTCGAACAGGGATGCTGTACTTTAAAAAGTTTAGTTTTTGCTTATTTCTGTGTTTCATTTGAAATAGGAAATTGTAGACATTCCTTACTCTTCCCTCCCCCCAAAATTCAAGGTAAGTCACATAGGCTCTTTGTGTTTGAAAAGATTTTTATTTTCACTCAAAAAGCATATCTGAGTATGGCTAATGCTCTTGGGGGCAATGAAGAAAGTTGAGGCAAACAAGATATTTTGCCTATTTAAGGGAAAAAGGTGCTGTAGAGATTAAAAGTAGCAAAGTTTCCTGGTTTCAGCTGGGACAGAGTTAATTTTCTTCCTAGTAGCTAGCACAGTGCTGTGTTTTGGATTTAGTGTGAGAATAGTGTTGATAACACACTGATATTTCAGCTGTTGCTAAGTAGGACTTATCCTAAATTAAGGATTCCCATTTCCCATGTTCTGGCAGCAATCAGCTACACAAGAAACTGCTATTGAGCATGGCCAGGAGAGCTGACCTAAACCAGCCAAAGGGATGTTCCACACCATAGAATGTCCTGCTCAGTATATAAACTGGAGGGAACTGGCCCAGAGGGGTGAAGCATCCCATAGAAAAGAAAAGTAGCAAGATTGTGAGTGAAGTTAATCTCTTTTATGATTCTGCTGACTTCAGTCACATTAAAACAGAATGAATTCATCTGTCTATTTGGCAATTCCTAATGTCAATTCACCTTGATTTCTCTTTAATATTTATTTAGGAAATAAACTCAGACATTTTCCTGCATACAGGATGTGTGATAATTTAAAATTTACCTACATGGAAAGCATTACTGTAGATAAAACTTTTTTAAAATAAAAAAAAAATATATATTGAGAAGAAAACAAAGCAAAGAAACTCAGTAAAGCAACTTCACAGGCTGCTTGCTCAGACATAACAGAAGCCTAAGTACACCTCACAGGTCCCAGCTCCTCGTCTTGGCAACTATTCCACTAAGTTCAGTAGAACTTATCTGGTTTACATTAGTCAGAGATCTCATCTCTCTCTTCACTTGTTTCTCCTCTTATTTTTATGAAGACACATTTTCTGCTACCTTCAGTTAAACAAAATAAAAAAGCACTCTTTTGCCAGTAATTAATTTTACAGTAAGAAGAAATTTCAGTTGTAATTGACTGACAGAAGGAACGAGTCAAGTTGACACGCAAATATTTAAATATAACAGCAGCAGTGAACGCACATAATCACAAAAATAGAATCAGATCAAGTCTTTTACTGAGACTTGAAACTTACTGCAAGGTATGAAAGAAGCTCCAATAGCTGTCCCATATGAATTCTCTCAATCACATAACTGAGACACATCTCTCCATTTGTCTACATGATAAATGCAGCTGCATTCTTCACTGCTTATGTCCACAACAGCAAAAAACAATATATACTTCTATTAAAAAATAAAAATAAATAAATAAATAAATAATGAAAATAAAAATAAAATAAAATTTAAAAAAAAAACCAAAAACAAACAAACAAACAAACCCCAACCAACCAAACAAACAAACAAAAAAACCAGTGCCCATGTGTGGTTGGTTTGATTTAAGCCTATACTTTCTTGAAACTGAGCTGTTATTTTCAAAGCCTCTAATTTTTCTTTTAACAATATCAGCATATATTGCATGTTCTGTAACGTTAGAGTGGTTCTCATTTGCTTTGCTTCTCACTTCTGGCGCATATGGACAATGCAGAGAAACTAATTAAAATGACAGAGGCGCCCTAAATGTACACTAAGTGTCACACTTCTCAGCTTTGCCTCCTCTGAGGACTAAGACCCTGGGCATGGATCAATTACATTTCCTATTCTCAGCACATTATAATTGATTTTCTCTCAACATCTTTCTTCCAAGTAGTTTTATCTTTCTCTTGCTACTGGACTCTGCCTCTGTGCAAGCTTATGTTAGCCTGCAGACTTCTGTTAACTCTGTTCAGACCTTCCAGCTCCTTTTCTCCTTTCCTGTCCTCAGTTGCAGCCCCCATAAGGGGATAATACTGCACCCTAGTCCTTCTTTTGGATGCATTGAAGAGCATACAGCAGTACCTTTTCCTCTAATAGCTCTATGAATTGCCAGATTCAGAGCTCTTCTACCTTTGGGCCAGGAAAATGGCTGTTTTAATAAGGAGCTGCTCATGAGTAGACTCTGCTCAGAAGTGAGTGACAAGAAAAGCAAGAAAGAGACAGCTAGGCTCTCCATCTAGAAATAGCATAATTGGTCATCTAGGTGGTTGCCATCGTGTATGCAGTGAAGACACAGCCCACACTTGAAAACTTTCAAGCCTTATTGGACTTAAATGATCTTCTGCACTGAGTTTACATGGCGAGGTCCTGGCAGCAGGGTGCCTGCAGGACAGCCTCTGTGAGGAGAGGCCAGGGCTGCCCTGTTCTGGACACAGCTGGTTCCAGCAGAATGGATAGAAATTATTTACATTTTGTATATCTGAAGTCTTAGAGCTGCACAGTCAACATAGGGGTCTTCTATTTCACAAAAGAGATGGCAACACTTTCCAGCATTTTATTCTGCAGTAGTGCAGAGTTTGTGTCTACAACAAACTCCATGGTTTGGCTACACTTGACCAGCTGGAATACCGCAGCTCTTTGATTAATTTCTTCATGGAAGAAATGGTCCCTAAAAAATCTGTCCTTATACTATGCAGTCATTGATCCAATTTGTAATCTGCTTAGGTCTCTCTATTCAGCTTTTCATACTTTATTCTCTGCAGATCCTGGTGACAGCCACTCTTCCTTGCTGATCAAGTTCATCATCCCTCTTAATCTGCACCTATGTTTAATATGAAATTTGAGACTTTTTATATGCTTGAGGTTATTTGTTATTTAAACATGGTGTTAATTGAGTGTGTCTTCTCCAGCACAGGTGACAGGAGGGATTACAATTGCAAAACTGAGTATATACTTTTTGGTGATACTTCTGTTCTTTACTCTTCTTCCTACAGATGCCAAAGAATCTCCTTTATTAAGTGTGTTTTCAAACATTATTTCTGCAGTTGGAAAACCATAATCTAATTCACTGCACTTTTACAGAAATTCTTACCTTCTGCACAGTGACATTTTCCCCTGTTACTAATGTATTCAATAGTACTCTTCTTAACCCACTATCAAGTTTGCAAAAGAATGACATCTATAAGACAGTACTCTACGATGTTGCAAATCTGGAGATTATAACAGACCTCCTTCACTATTCAAACACAGTTGAATTAGAAAGATCCATTCTGTGAAAGAGGTTTCTCAGAAGCACATTATTTTTAGAATCAGTTCTTGAACATAGACTCTCTTTGTGGTTTGCACTTCCCCAGTGGGTTAGTTCTTCCATGATAAAGCCTGCAGCTGGAAGCAGTTCAACACTATAGAGATACTTTCTATCAGAAACTGTGGCTGTAAAGGTACCATAAGTAATGCTATATTAAAAAAATGAAATATTAACAAAATACACGTACTTTTTAAAATTTGAAATAAAGTTATCCTTACTTTCAGTTAATTGCGTCTCCTGAGTCAAGATATGAGCATTAAAAATATTATGCCTTCAATTACAAGGAATTATAATTACATTTAGATTATAAACCATAAAAACATTTCATTGTCTATTCTCCACAAAATAAGTTATACCCAACATCAAACATTCATTGCTCAAAATAAAAATATCAAAGACAAATGTTTGATGAGGCTACTTGAAATCAAAGCTTGAACCATAGGAGCCAGGGAAGGAAAAGGTCAGCTGCCTTGTCTATTTTTAGATGTCTCAAGCAACAAGGATTCTGTATTATTCCTTAGCAGATGAGTCCATTGTCACTCAAACTTTTCCTTAACTCCAACTGGATTCTTATTTTATAATCTTTTAATTATAAAACTTGGTATCAACAAGGCAATGCCATGCATGTATAACATCCTTCTAAGAAGGACATTGGGGATCAATATTCCTTAATCCACTGTCACCCTAGAGTGATTAATTATAACCATGACTGTGTTCTGTCAAGAGCTAGTGGTAGGTACGTATATTTATCCCATTTATAAACTAAGAAAACTTAACAGACTGCTATGGAATTAAAGGCCTCATGCAAGTTTAAGACATGATTCCCATTGAGGGGTAATATCACAATGGGAAAGAATAAAGGCTTTTCAAGACAGAAACTCACTGTTAGCCAAGTAAATTGAGAAGCTGGCTGCTTCTTTAACAAAGCTGTATCTGCATGCTTACAAGAAAAAAAAGCTTAATAGTAACCAGGCTCTTTTACACTAAGCCTCCTTTTCTCCAGGCTAAACAGTCCCAGTTCCTTCAGTACATGATCCCAGTTCCCTCAACCACTCCTCCTAAAACTTGTTCCCCAGGCCCTTCACCAGCTTTGTTACCTTTCTTTGGACATGTTCCAGCACTTCAGTGTCTTTCTTGTAGTGAGAGGCCCAAAACTGAACACAGTATTCAAGGTATGACCTCACCACTGCTAAGTACAGGGGAACAATCACTGCGTTAGCTCTGCTGGCCACATTATTTCTGATACAAGCCGGAATGTTCTTGGCCTTCCTGTCCACCTGGGCATACTGCTGGCTCATGTTCAGGTGGATGGTGATCAACAGCCCCAGATTCATTTCTGCCAGGCAGCTTTCCAGACACTCTTCTCAAAGCCTGTAGTGTTGCATGGGATTGTTTTGACCCAGGTGCAAGGCACAGCACTCAGCCTTGTAGAACCTCATACCATGGGCCTCAGCCCATCAATCCAGCCTGTCCAGATCCCTCTATAGACCCTTCCTACCCTCAAGAAGATCTATGCTCCCACCCAGTTTGGTATTATCTGCAAACTTACTGAGGGTACACTCAATCCCCTCACCCAGGTCACTGATAAAGACAGCAAACAGAACTGGCCCCAGTAACAAGCCCTGGGGAACACCACTTGTGACTGCCCGCCCACTGGGGTGAATTCCCTTCACCACCACTCTTTGGGCCCGGCCATTCAGCCAGTTCTTCACCCAGCAGAGTACCCTCGTCCAAGTCATGAGCAGCCAGGTTCTCCAGGAGGATGCTGTGGGAAATAGAGTCAAAGGCTTTACTAGAGCTCAGGTAAACAGCAGCCACAGTCTTTCCCTTATCCACTAAGCAGGTCATCTTCTCATAGATCAGGTTAGTGAAGTAGGACCTGCCTTTCATAAACTCATGCTGACTGGGCCTGAACCCTCGGTTGTCCAGGATGTGTTTCATGGTGGCTCTAAAGATCATAGTCTCCTAGAATCATGAAGGTTGAAAAAGACCTCAAAGACCAAGTCCAGCCATCACCCAACACCATGACCACTAAACCATGGCCCCAAGTGCCACATCTGTATGTTTTTTTAACACCTCCACGGATAGTGACTTAACTACCTCCCTGGGTGGCCTGTTCCGGTGCCTCACCACTCTTTCAGGAAAGAAATTTTTCTGAACATCCAATCTAAACCTCCCCTGGCACAACTTGAGCCAATTTCCTCTTGTCCAATCTCTAGTTACTTGGGAGAAGAAAGATGATCTGCTTTGTAATGTTCCTTGGCACCGAGGTCAGACTGACATCCTTATAGCTCCCCAGATCCTCCTCCTGGCCCTTCTTGTAGATGGGCATCCACATTTGCTCACCTCCAGTCCACTGGAGCTGCCCTAGTTAGCCAGGACTGCAGATAAATGATGGAAACTGGTTTTGTGAGCACTTTCGTCAGATCCCTCAGTACCCTTGGGTGGATCCCGTGTGGCCCTGTATACTTGTGTGCATCTAAATGGAGCAGCAGGTCACACACCACTTTTTTACATTATGAGGGCTTCATTCTGATCCTCGTCCCTGTCTTCCAGCTCGGAGGGCTGGATACCTGGATAACAGCTGGTTTTACTATTAAAGACTGAAGTGAAGAAGGTATTCAGTACCTCAGCCTTTTCCTCATGCTTGGTTAGTTTCCCCTTTCATCCAATAAGGGATGAATATTCTTCCTAGTCTTCCTTTTGTTGTTAGTATATTCTTAGAAACATTTTCTGTTGTCTTTCAGAGCCTAGTTTTCCCTCCTAATTTTCTCCCTGCATAGCTTCACTACATCTTTGTAGTGCTCATGAGTGGCCTCCTGCCTCTTCCAAAGGACATAAATTCTCCTCTTGTTCCTGAGTTCCAGCCAAAGGTCTCTGTTCAGCCAGGCCGGTCTTATTCCTCTCTGACTCAGCTTTCAGGATATGAGTACGACTTGCTCCTGTGCCTTTTAGACTTCCTTCTTGAAGTATGACCAGCCCTCCTGGACATATTCAGGATTGCCTCCCAAGGGACTTTGTCAATCAGTCTCCTGAAGAGGCCAAAGTCTGCCCTCTGAAAGCCCAAGGTAGCAGTTCTGCTGGCCCCCTTCCTTACTGCTCCAAGAATCAAAAACTCACCAAATCATTTCATGATTGCTATGCCCAAGATAGCCTCCAGCTCTTACATCCCTCACAAGTCCTTCTCTGTTCACAAGCAGCAGGTCCAGGAGGGTGCCTTCACTGGTTTGTTCCCTCACCGGCTGTGTCAGAAGTTATCTTCCACACAGTCCAGGAACCTCTGGGACCATTCATTCTCTGCTGTATTCTATTTCCAGTAGACACCTGGGGAGTTGAAGACCCCCAGAGGAACAAGAGGCAGAGATCGTGAAATCTCTCCCAGATACTTACAGACTTTCATCTGCCTCTTCCTCCTGGTTTGGTGATCTATTACAGACTTCCACTGTAATATCTGCCTTGTTGGCCTTCCCCCCAATTCTCAACTATAAAGACTCAACTCTGTCATTACCATCATTAGGTTGGGAAGGAAAGATTAAGCTTCAGAAGGAAATTTTGTCCTGATCTTCTGAAAGATTTCACAAGAAGACTGGTATTATGAACTAACATATTTCGTTATATAGGAGCAATCTGAGTCAGGCAAGTTGCAAAGGTTATTACTGACGATATCTGGTTCTTTTAAGGATCTGAATCAATAAAAGCAATGACATATTTTTAACTTTCTTAGTATTATAGCCAACAAGGGACTGCATACCAAAACTAAGTCGAAATCTGGGATCTGTTACAATTAAGTGGAAGTCCAAAGTTTGTCAGGTTGCAACAGGTCAGAAGAACAATAAACAGCAGATGTTAAAGTGCATCAATAATTGCAGGCTGATATAGCAGTTTACTTAAGTCATAGTAACAATGGAGTGACCGTATGAGAGGACTTCAGATTAAAATTCTGTTTTACTCAAGCTTTCCACAAGTCTTACCAGTGCAAATGGTAGGATGGAGGGACAATGAGATAAATGTTCTGATGTATTCAATTCTATAGTTTTATGAAACCTTTTAGAAGTCAGTTGAAAAGTCAAAATTCATTGAATTGTTCACTAAAATAACAGTCTGAGTCATATGTATAACAAACATTTTCCTTCAAACATAGATTAGTTAATCCACTTGTGAAAGGCTGTAGAAGTCACCTGAAGACTGAAATAATAATGATATACAACATGTGAGCATTTCTAGTATTTCAAGTTTCACACAACACATACTCCATGTCATCATTTTAACATCAGTTTATACCACTTCTAGTTGGACTAGAAAATATTTGAGGAGAGTGAACCATTGTCACAAACCAAGGGGTGGAAATCCCCGAGTTGTGATGTTGCA
>NW_008591533.1:60057-60343 GCF_000691845.1 Merops nubicus | reverse complement strand
CTGGACAAGAAATGGATTAGAAATCAGTGATGAGGGCAGAGACATGAACATACAGGTGGTGGTGGTGGATTGTTGATATAATGCAACTAGAGCAGGCTGCTCAGAGCTCCATTCAGCTGCACGTCCAGCCCAAAGTGGGATGGTAGAGACCCTCCAGCCTCCAGAGCTCTGATTTGGTCCATTTTGGGGATGAAAAACTGCCAGGAGATGGCCCCAGGTGCTCCCAGCCCAGCAGCCCCCCCAGCCTGGGCTGCCCCCCCAGCACCGTGGGCAGCAGGGCAGGGAG
>NW_008591533.1:57680-59884 GCF_000691845.1 Merops nubicus | reverse complement strand
CTGAGAGGAGAAGGCTCCAGCTGGGGAGACGTGCTGGGGGCTGCCAGGACTGCCAGGGGCCTGCCAGAAAGCTGGGGGGGGACTTTGGAGCAGGGACTGTGGGGACAGGACAAGGGGGGATGGTTTGAAGCTAAAAGAGGGAGATTGAGACTGTAGAGGAGGAGAAATTTTGGCTGCTGAGGGTGCTGAGCCCCTGGCCCAGGCTGCCCAGAGAGGTGGTCACTGCCCCATCCCTGGCACCATCCCAGGGGAGGTTGGCCGGGGCTCTGAGCACCCTGCTCTAGCTGGGGATGTCCCTGTCCCTGCAGGGGTGGGACTGGATGATTTTGGAAGGTCTCTCCCCACCCAGACCCGTCAGGGATTCTCTGACTCTGTGGCTGTTTCTCTCTAAGCTCCTGTGTGACCTTGGCTTTGCCATTTCCCCTCTCGATGCCTCTGCAGCCTTTGCCTCTCTGGCTGCAGCTGGGAGCAGAGATGGTTCCTGAGCCCTGCAGAGTTTTGGGCTCTCTCTGCCAGCCCAGGGGTGCTGCCCCTGAGCCCTGCTCTCCCCAGAGGCTCCTGCTCCCCTCAGCTCCCTCAGGGTTTACAGTAGCCATGCGATGTGCTTTTAATTATAAGGCTCTGGCTTGCAGCATTGGTTAGAAATTCCTGGAATAAAAAGCTGTTCAGCTGCCTGCCCTTGCATAATTACAGTATCCTGTTAATAGCCCGTTAGTTGGATTTATTAAAAACCAAAAATCTGTAAAAAGCCCCCCAAACATGTTCAATATTTTCCTTTTCCAAAGGCAGCCAGTATTCCAAGGCAGATGTTTCTCAGAACTGATCTGAGTGACTTTCAATCCTTTCCAGCCTGGAAGGTCATGCTGTAAAGTTAAAAAAAAAAATTAAGAATTTAAAAAAAAAAAAGAAAGAAATTAAGAGAAAAGAAAAGAAATAAAATGAAAACTTTGGGGAATCTTTTCCCACCAGCATTTTGAAATCCTCTTCTCATCTGCTGCTGGAGAAGACTCCAGCTGGCTGGAGCATGTTTGGGTCTTTTCCCTTCTACCATTTCAGCTTTTTGCTGTTAAAAACCTGTCAGAAATGGGGAGGAAAGCTTTTGTTTTCCTGACAACAGTTCTTCTGTTTCTCCCACCCAGAGAGACAACAGAGCCCACAAACTGCCTGACTTCAGTAGAAACCCCATTTTTTAAGACCTGATTAATACATCTAATGGGAAATTTGACCAACTCAACATTCCTCCCCAGACAAATTGATTATGTTTAATGGGGCCATTCCCCCCTCGCTGAGAACCTGTGATCAAATATAATCCAGGACCCTGCTGTGGAAGCAGCTTCTCCTCAAAATATCGTTTGTTGGTGACCACCCCTTGGAGGCAGGGACAAAAAGGGCAGCTGGTGCTTTTTGATTGTCCTCAAGCTGAGTGGAAAATGCCTTCCCCTCCTACAAACAGCTCTGCTGGGGTGAGACTCAGGATTCCCAGCACCTTCGTGCCCCACGGGTGCCCATTTGTGACTGAGGGCTCAAGGAGGTGGGCAGTAAATGGTGTTTATTTTGGAGAGCGTCCTTGGAAACCTCCCCTGGGACAAACCTGCTCCCTGTCTCCATGCCCCAAGTCCCCTCAGGCCCTGCTGAGAGGTGACACCTTCTCTGCCCAGGAGGGTGGTGGGTTCTGGTGGTGGGTTCTGGTGGTGGACACGCAGGCAGTGCTGCAGGGGGGCATCACCACAGGGAGTGGGTGAAGAACAGGAGGCTGAATACAAAATCATGAGTCAGGTGGAAGAAGGCATCTAGAAAACATTCTCTTGTGGCAAGGGGGCAAAGGGTCAGGCAGTCAAAGGGACTAAGGGAAGAAAATTACTTAAATTCAATATAATATGCTTGCTCTGTGCAGCTCCTGGCTTGCATCAGCACTAGTGTGGCCAGCAAGAGCAGGGCAGGGATCGTCCTCCTGGACTGGGCACTGGGCTCAGTTTTGGGTCAGTGGGAGGATGTTGAGGGGCTGGAGCGTGGGCAGAGAAGGGCAACGGAGCTGCTGGGGAAGGGTCTAGAGCCCAAGTGTGGGGAGGAGCAGCTGAGGGAGCTGGGGGTGCTGAGCCTGGAGCAAAGGAGGCTCAGGGGAGACCTTCTGGCTCTGCACAGCTCCTGACAGGAGCCTGGAGCCAGGGGGGGTCGGGCTCTGCTCCCAAGGGACAAGGGACAGG